>NW_026894100.1:0-198106 GCF_032452875.1 Bos javanicus | reverse complement strand
CAGTGCATGATCAGCCACGTGATCAGTGCATGATCAGCCAGGTGATCAGTTCATGATAGCTATGTGATCAGTTCATGATTTGTCACGTGATCTGTGCATGACCAGGCAGGTGATCAGTGCATGATCAGTCACGTGATCAGTGCATGATCAGTCACGTGATCAGTGCATGATCAGTCACGTGATCAGTGGATGATCAGCCACGTGATCAGTGCATGATCAGCCACATGATCAGTGCATGATCAATTACGTGATCAGTGCATGATCAGTCACGTGACCAGTATATGGTAGCTAGGTGATCATTGCATGATCAGCCACATGAGCCGTGCATGATAGCCACGAGATCAGTGCATGATCAGTCACGTGATCAGTGCATGATCACTCACGTTAACAGTGCATGATAAGTCACCTGATCAGTGCATGATCAATTACGTGATCAGTGCATGATCACTCACGTGACCAGTACATGGTAGCTACGTGATCATTGCATGAACAGCCGCGTGAGCAGTGCATGATAGCCACGTGATCAGTGCATGATCTGTCGCATGATCAGTGTATGATCATCCGGGTGATCAGTGCATGGGCAGTCATGTGATCAGTGCATGATATAGACGTGATTAGTGCATGATCAGTCTCGTGATCAGTGTATGATCAACCACGTGATCAGTGCACGATAGCCAGTTAATGAGTGCACGATAGCCAGATGATCAGTGCATTATCAGTCACGTGATCAGTGTATGATCAGCCAAGTAATAAGTGCATGATAGCCAACTGATCAGTGTATGATCAGCCACGTGATCAGTGCATGATCAGTTACGTGAGCAGTGTATGATCAGCCACGTGATCAGTGAATTATCAGTTACGTGAGCAGTGTATGATCAGCCACGTGATCAGTGCATGATAGCCACGTGATCAGTGCATTATCAGTTACGTGAGCAGCGTATGATCAGCCACGTGAACAGTGCATGCTCAGTCACGTGATCTGGGCCTGCTGAGCTGGGTGATTACCGTCTGCTCATCTGCTTGACAATTGCCAGCTGAGCTGCACGATTCCTGCCTGTCATCTGCTTGACAATTATCAGCTGTGCTGCGTAATTCCTGCCTGCTCAGCTGCTTGATTATTGCCAGCTGAGCAGCATGATTCCTCACACCTGAGTTCCATGATTGTTGCCTGCTGACTGTTTGATTCGTGCCTACTCAGCTCTTTGTTTATTGCCTCCAGAGGCACATGATCAGTGTATGATAGCAAACATGATCAGCGCATGATCAGTCACATGATCAGCGCCATTAAGTCACGTGATCACTACATGATAGTCATGTGATCAGTCCATGCTCAGTCACGGTATCAGTGCATGATCAGCCACGTGATCAGTGCATGATCAGCCAGGTGATCAGTTCATGATAGCTATGTGATCAGTTCATGATTTGTCACGTGATCTGTGCATGACCAGGCAGGTGATCAGTGCATGATCAGCCACGTGAACAGTGCATGATCAGCCACGTGATCAGTGCATGATCCGTCACCTGATGGGTGTATGATCAGTCACCTGACCGGTACATGGTAGCTACATGATCATTGCATGATCAGCCACGTGAGTAGTGCATGATAGCCACGTGATCAGTGCATGATCAGTCACGTGATCAGTGCATGATCACTCACGTTAACAGTGCATGATAAGTCACCTGATCAGTGCATGATCAGCCACGTGATCAGTGCATGATCTGTCACATGATTAGTGTATGATCATCCAAGTGATCAGTGCATGGGCAGTCATGTGATCAGTGCATGATATAGACGTGATCAGTGCATGATCAGTCTCGTGATAAGTGCATGATAGCCACGTGATCAGTGCATGATCAGTCACCTGATCGGTGTATGATCAGTCACGTGACCTGTCCATGGTAGCTACGTGATCAGTGCATGATCAGCCACGTGAGCAGTGCATGATAGCCACGTGATCAGTGCATGATAGTCACGTGATCAGTCCATGATGAGTCACGGTATCAGTGCATGATCAGCCACGTGATCAGTGCATGATCAGCCAGGTGATCAGTTCATGATAGCTATGTGATCAGTTCATGATTTGTCACGTGATCTGTGCATGACCAGGCAGGTGATCAGTGTATGATCAGCCACGTGAACAGTGCATGATAGCCACGTGATCAGTGCATGATCCGTCACCTGATGGGTGTATGATCAGTCAACTGACCGGTACATGGTAGCTACGTGATCATTGCATGATCAGCCACGTGAGTAGTGCATGATAGCCACGTGATCAGTGCATGATCAGTCACGTGTTCAGTGCATGATCAGTCATGTAATCTGTGCATGACCAGGCACGTGATCAGTGCATGACCAGCCAAGTGATCAGTGCATGATAGCCACGTGATCAGTGCATGATCAGTCACGTGATCAGTGCATGATCAGTCACGTGATGAGTGGATGATCAGCCACGTGATCAGTGCATGATCAGCCACGTGATCAGTGCATGATCAATTACGTGATCAGTGCATGATCATTCACGTGACCAGTATATGGTAGCTAGGTGATCATTGCATGATCAGCCACATGAGCCGTGCATGATATACACGAGATCAGTGGATGATCAGTCACGTGATCAGTGCATGATCACTCACGTTAACAGTGCATGATAAGTCACCTGATCAGTGCATGATCAATTACGTGATCAGTGCATGATCAGTCACGTGACCAGTACATGGTAGCTACGTGATCATTGCGTGATCAGCCGCGTGATCAGTGCATGATAGCCAGGTGATCACTGCATGATAGCCACGTGATCAGTGCATGATCAGTCATGTGATACGTGCATGATCAGCCACGTTATCAGGGCATGATAGCCACGTGACAGTGCATGATAGCCACGTGATCAGTGCATGAGAGCCACGTGATCAGTGCATGATATGTCACGTGACAGGTGTGTGATCAGCCACGTGAACAGTGCATGATCAGCCACGTGATCAGTCCATGATAGCCACGTGATCAGTGCATGATCAGTTACCTGAGCACTGTATGATCAGCCACGTGATCAGTGCATGGTCAGACACGTGAACAGTGTATGATCAGCCATGTGATCAGTGCATGATAGCCAAGTGATCAGTGCATGATCAGTTACGTGATCAGTGTATGATCAGCCACGTGAACAGTGCCTGCTCAGTCACGTGATCAGGGCCTGCTGAGCTGCGTGATTACTGTCTGCTCATCTGCTTGACAATTGCCAGCTGAGCTGCACGATTCCTGCCTGTCATCTGCTTGACAATTGACAGCTGTGCTGCATAATTCCTGCCTGCTAGCTGCTTGATTATTGCCAGCTGAGCAGCATGATTCCTCACAGCTGAGTTCCATGATTATTGCCTGCTGACTGTATAATTCGTGCCTACTCAGCTCTTTGTTTATTGCCTCCAGAGGCACATGATCAGTATATGATAGCAAACATTATCAGTGCATGATCAGTCACATGATCAGAGCCATTAAGTCACGTGAGCACTACATGATAGTCATGTGATCAGTCCATGCTCAGTCACGGTATCAGTGCATGATCAGCCACGTGATCAGTGCATGATCAGCCAGGTGATCAGTTCATGATAGCTATGTGATCAGTTCATGATTTGTCACGTGATCTGTGCATGACCAGGCAGGTGATCAGTGCATGATCAGTCACGTGATCAGTGCATGATCAGTCACGTGATCAGTGCATGATCAGCCACGTGATCAGTGCATGATCAGCCACGTGATCAGTGCATGATCAATTACGTGATCAGTGCATGATCAGTCACGTGACCAGTATATGGTAGCTAGGTGATCATTGCATGATCAGCCACATGAGCCGTGCATGATAGCCACGAGATCAGTGCATGATCAGTCACGTGATCAGTGCATGATCACTCACGTTAACAGTGCATGATAAGTCACCTGATCAGTGCATGATCAATTACGTGATCAGTGCATGATCACTCACGTGACCAGTACATGGTAGCTACGTGATCATTGCATGAATAGCCGCGTGAGCAGTGCATGATAGCCACGTGATCAGTGCATGATCTGTCGCATGATCAGTGTATGATCATCCGGGTGATCAGTGCATGGGCAGTCATGTGATCAGTGCATGATATAGACGTGATTAGTGCATGATCAGTCTCGTGATCAGTGTATGATCAACCACGTGATCAGTGCACGATAGCCAGTTAATGAGTGCACGATAGCCAGATGATCAGTGCATTATCAGTCACGTGATCAGTGTATGATCAGCCAAGTAATAAGTGCATGATAGCCAACTGATCAGTGTATGATCAGCCACGTGATCAGTGCATGATCAGTTACGTGAGCAGTGTATGATCAGCCACGTGATCAGTGCATGGTCAAACACGTGAACAGTGTATGATCAGCCACGTGATCAGTGCATGATAGCCACGTGATCAGTGCATTATCAGTTACGTGAGCAGCGTATGATCAGCCACGTGAACAGTGCATGCTCAGTCACGTGAGCTGGGCCTGCTGAGCTGCGTGATTACCGTCTGCTCATCTGCTTGACAATTGCCAGCTGAGCTGCACGATTCCTGCCTGTCATCTGCTTGACAATTATCAGCTGTGCTGCGTAATTCCTGCCTGCTCAGCTGCTTGATTATTGCCAGCTGAGCAGCATGATTCCTCACACCTGAGTTCCATGATTATTGCCTGCTGACTGTTTGATTCGTGCCTACTCAGCTCTTTGTTTATTGCCTCCAGAGGCACATGATCAGTGTATGATAGCAAACATGATCAGCGCATGATCAGTCACATGATCAGCGCCATTAAGTCACGTGATCACTACATGATAGTCATGTGATCAGTCCATGCTCAGTCACGGTATCAGTGCATGATCAGCCACGTGATCAGTGCATGATCAGCCAGGTGATCAGTTCATGAAAGCTATGTGATCAGTTCATGATTTGTCACGTGATCTGTGCATGACCAGGCAGGTGATCAGTGTATGATCAGCCACGTGAACAGTGCATGATAGCCACGTGATCAGTGCATGATTCGTCACCTGATGGGTGTATGATCAGTCACCTGACCGGTACATGGTAGCTACATGATCATTGCATGATCAGCCACGTGAGTAGTGCATGATAGCCACGTGATCAGTGCATGATCAGTCACGTGATCAGTGCATGATCAGTCACGTACAGTGCATGATAAGTCACGTGATCAGTGCATGATCAATTACGTGATCAGTGCATGATCACTCACGTGACCAGTGCATGGTAGCTACGTGATCATTGCATGAACAGCCGCGTGAGCAGTGCATGATAGCCACGTGATCAGTGCATGATCTGTCGCATGATCAGTGCATGATCATCCGGGTGATCAGTGCATGGGCAGTCACGTGATCAGTGCATGATCAGACGTGATCAGTGCATGATCAGTCTCATGATCAGTGCATGATCAGCCACGTGATCAGTGCACGATAGCCACGTAATCAGTGCACGATAGCCAGATGATCAGTGCATTATCAGTCACGTGATCAGTGCATGATCAGCCAAGTAAAAAGTGCATGATAGCCAACGTGATCAGTGCATGATCAGCCACGTGATCAGTGCATGATCAGTTACGTGAGCAGTGCATGATCAGCCACGTGATCAGTGCATGGTCAGCCACGTGAACAGTGCATGATCAGCCACGTGATCAGTGCATGATCAGTCACGTGACCAGTGCATGGTAGCTACGTGATCATTGCATGAACAGCCGCGTGAGCAGTGCATGATAGCCTCGTGATCAGTGCATGATCTGTCGCGTGATCAGTGTATGATCATCCGGGTGATCAGTGCATGGGCAGTCATGTGATCAGTGCATGATATAGACGTGATTAGTGCATGATCAGTCTCGTGATCAGTGTATGATCAACCACGTGATCAGTGCACGATAGCCAGTTAATGAGTGCACGATAGCCAGATGATCAGTGCATTATCAGTCACGTGATCAGTGTATGATCAGCCAAGTAATAAGTGCATGATAGCCAACTGATCAGTGTATGATCAGACACGTGATCAGTGCATGATCAGTTACGTGAGCAGTGTATGATCAGCCACGTGATCAGTGCATGGTCAAACACGTGAACAGTGTATGATCAGCCACGTGATCAGTGCATGATAGCCACGTGATCAGTGCATTATCAGTTACGTGAGCAGCGTATGATCAGCCACGTGAACAGTGCATGCTCAGTCACGTGATCTGGGCCTGCTGAGCTGCGTGATTACCGTCTGCTCATCTGCTTGACAATTGCCAGCTGAGCTGCACGATTCCTGCCTGTCATCTGCTTGACAATTATCAGCTGTGCTGCGTAATTCCTGCCTGCTCAGCTGCTTGATTATTGCCAGCTGAGCAGCATGATTCCTCACACCTGAGTTCCATGATTATTGCCTGCTGACTGTTTGATTCGTGCCTACTCAGCTCTTTGTTTATTGCCTCCAGAGGCACATGATCAGTGTCTGATAGCAAACATGATCAGCGCATGATCAGTCACATGATCAGCGCCATTAAGTCACGTGATCACTACATGATAGTCATGTGATCAGTCCATGCTCAGTCACGGTATCAGTGCATGATCAGCCACGTGATCAGTGCATGATCAGCCAGGTGATCAGTTCATGATAGCTATGTGATCAGTGCATGATTTGTCACGTGATCTGTGCATGACCAGGCAGGTGATCAGTGCATGATCAGCCACGTGAACAGTGCATGATAGCCACGTGATCAGTGCATGATCCGTCACCTGATCGGTGTATGATCAGTCACGTGACCAGGTACATGGTAGCTACGTGATCATTGCATGATCAGCCACGTGAGCAGTGCATGATAGCCACGTGATCAGTGCATGATCAGTCACGTGATCAGTGCATGATCAGTCATGTAATCAGTGCATGACCAGGCACGTGATCAGTGCATGATCAGCCACGTGATCAGTGCATGATCAGTCACGTGACCAGTACATGGTAGCTGGGTGATCATTGCGTGATCAGCCGCGTGATCAGTGCATGATCAGCCACGTGATCACTGCATGATCAGCCACGTGATCAGTGCATGATCAGTCACGTGATCCGTGCATGGTCAGCCACGTGATCAGTGGATGATAGCCACGTGATCAGTGCATGATCAGCCACGTGATCAGTGCATGAGCCACGTGATCAGTGCATGATCAGTCACGTGATACATGCATGATCAGCCACGTGATCAGTGCATGATGAGCCACGTGATCAGTGCATGATCAATTACGTGATCAGTGCATGATCAGTCACGTGACCAGTACATGGTAGCTACGTGATCGTTGCATGATCAGCCACGTGAGCAGAGCATGATAGCCACGTGATCAGTGCATGATCAGTCACGTGATCAGTGCATGATCAGTCACGTGAACAGTGCATGATCATTTACGTGATCTGTGCATGATCAGTCACGTGACCAGTATATGGTAGCTATGTGATCATTGCATGACGAGCCACGTGAGCAGTGCATGATAGCCACGTGATGTGTGCATGATGAGTTACGTGAGCAGAGTATGATCAGCCACGTGATCAGTGCATGAGTGCCACGTGATCAGTGCATGATATGTCACGTGACAGGTGTGTGATCAGCCACATGAACAGTGCATGTTCAGCCACGTGATCAGTCCAGGATAGCCACGTGATCAGTGCATGATCAGTTACCTGAGCACTGTATGATCAGCCACGTGATCAGTGCATGGTCAGACACGTGAACAGTGTATGATCAGCCATGTGATCAGTGCATGATATCCAAGTGATCAGTGCATGATCATCACGTGATCAGTGTATGATCAGCCACGTGAACAGTGCCTGCTCAGTCACGTGATCAGGGCCTGCTGAGCTGCGTGATTACTGTCTGCTCATCTGCTTGACAATTGCCAGCTGAGCTGCACGATTCCTGCCTGTCATCTGCTTGACAATTGACAGCTGTGCTGCGTAATTCCTGCCTGCTAGCTGCTTGATTATTGCCAGCTGAGCAGCATGATTCCTCACAGCTGAGTTCCATGATTATTGCCTGCTGACTGTATAATTCGTGCCTACTCAGCTCTTTCTTTATTGCCTCCAGAGGCACATGATCAGTATATGATAGCAAACATTATCAGTGCATGATCAGTCACATGATCAGAGCCATTAAGTCACGTGATCACTACATGATAGTCATGTGATCAGTCCATGCTCAGTCACGGTATCAGTGCATGATCAGCCACGTGATCAGTGCATGATCAGCCAGGTGATCAGTTCATGATAGCTATGTGATCAGTGCATGATTTGTCACGTGATCTGTGCATGACCAGGCAGGTGATCAGTGCATGATCAGCCACGTGATCAGTGCATGATAGTCACGTGATCAGTGCATGATCAGTCACCTGATCGGTGCATGATCAGCCACGTGATCAGTGCATGGTCAGCCACATGATCAGTGCATGATCAGCCACGTGATCAGTGCATGATCAGTCACGTGACCAGTACATGGTCAGCCAGGTGATCATTGCATGATCAGCCACATGAGCCGTGCATGATAGCCACGAGATCAGTGCATGATCAGTCACGTGATCAGTGCATGATCAGTCACGTTAACAGTGCATGATAAGTCACCTGATCAGTGCATGATCAGCCACGTGATCAGTGCATGATCTGTCACGTGATTAGTGTATGATCATCCACGTGATCAGTGCATGGGCAGTCATGTGATCAGTGCATGATATAGGCGTGATCAGTGCATGATCAGTCTCGTGATAAGTGCATGATAGCCACGTGATCAGTGCATGATCAGTCACCTGATGGGTGTATGATCATTCACGTGACCTGTACATGGTAGCTACATGATCATTGCATGATCAGCCACGTGAACAGTGCATGATAGCCACGTGATCACTACATGATAGTCACGTGATCAGTCCATGATCAGTCACGGTATCAGTGCATGATCAGCCACGTGATCAGTGCATGATCAGCCAGGTGATCAGTGCATGATAGCTATGTGATCAGTGCATGATTTGTCACGTGATCAGTGCATGACCAGGCACGTGATCAGTGCATGATCAGCCACGTGAACAGTGCATGATAGCCACATGATCAGTGCATGATCCGTCACCTGATGGGTGTATGATCAGTCAACTGACCGGTACATGGTAGCTACATGATCATTGCATGATCAGCCACGTGAGTAGTGCATGATAGCCACGTGATCAGTGCATGATCAGTCACGTGTTCAGTGCATGATCAGTCATGTAATCTGTGCATGACCAGGCACGTGATCAGTGTATGACCAGCCAAGTGATCAGTGCATGATAGCCACGTGATCAGTGCATGATCAGTCACGTGATCAGTGCATGATCAGTCACGTGATGAGTGGATGATCAGCCACGTGATCAGTGCATGATCAGCCACGTGATCAGTGCATGATCAATTACGTGATCAGTGCATGATCAGTAACGTGACCAGTATATGGTAGCTAGGTGATCATTGCATGATCAGCCACATGAGCCGTGCATGATATACACGAGATCAGTGGATGATCAGTCACGTGATCAGTGCATGATCACTCACGTTAACAGTGCATGATAAGTCACCTGATCAGTGCATGATCAATTACGTGATCAGTGCATGATCAGTCACGTGACCAGTACATGGTAGCTACGTGATCATTGCGTGATCAGCCGCGTGATCAGTGCATGATAGCCACGTGATCACTGCATGATAGCCACGTGATCAGTGCATGATCAGTCACGTGATACATGCGTGATCAGCCACGTGATCAGGGCATGATAGCCACGTGATCAGTGCATGATCAGCCACGTGATCAGTGCATGAGAGCCACGTGATCAGTGCATGATCAGCCACGTGATCAGTGCATGATCAGCCACGTGATCAGTGCATGATCAGCCACGTGATCAGTGCATGATCAGCCACGTGATCAGTGCATGATAGCCACGTGAGCACTGCATGATAGCCACGTGATCAGTGCATGATCAGTCACGTGATCATGTGTGATCAGCCACGTGATCAGTGCATGATGAGCCACGTGATCAGTGCAGGATCAGTTACGTGATCAGTGCATGATCAGTCACGTGACCAGTACATGGTTGCTACGTGATCGTTGCATGA
Source organism: Bos javanicus (assembly GCF_032452875.1). Classification (NCBI taxonomy): domain Eukaryota; kingdom Metazoa; phylum Chordata; class Mammalia; order Artiodactyla; family Bovidae; genus Bos; species Bos javanicus. The sequence goes on along the minus strand of NW_026894100.1, from coordinate 187,963 downwards.
TCAGCCACGTGAGCAGTGCATGATCAGCCACGTGATCAGTGCATGATCAGTCACGTGATCAGTGCATGATCAGTCACGTGAACAGTGCATGATCATTTACGTGATCTGTGCATGATCAGTCACGTGACCAGTATATGGTAGCTACGTGATCATTCCATGACGAGCCACGTGAGCAGTGCATGATCAGCCACGTGATGTGTGCATGATGAGTTACGTGAGCAGTGTATGATCAGCCACGTGATCAGTGCATGAGTGCCACGTGATCAGTGCATGATATGTCACGTGACAGGTGTGTGATCAGCCACGTGAACAGTGCATGATCAGCCACGTGATCAGTCCATGATAGCCACGTGATCAGAGCATGATCAGTTACCTGAGCACTGTATGATCAGCCACGTGATCAGTGCATGGTCAGACACGTGAACAGTGTATGATCAGCCATGTGATCAGTGCATGTTAGACAAGTGATCAGTGCATGATCATCACGTGATCAGTGTATGATCAGCCACGTGAACAGTGCCTGCTCAGTCACGTGATCAGGGCCTGCTGAGCTGCGTGATTACTGTCTGCTCATCTGCTTGACAATTGCCAGCTGAGCTGCACGATTCCTGCCTGTCATCTGCTTGACAATTGCAGCTGTGCTGCGTAATTCCTGCCTGCTAGCTGCTTGATTATTGCCAGCTGAGCAGCATGATTCCTCACAGCTGAGTTCCATGATTATTGCCTGCTGACTGTATGATTCGTGCCTACTCAGCTCTTTGTTTATTGCCTCCAGAGGCACATGATCAGTATATGATAGCAAACATTATCAGTGCATGATCAGTCACATGATCAGCGCCATTAAGTCACGTGATCACTACATGATAGTCATGTGATCAGTCCATGCTCAGTCACGGTATCAGTGCATGATCAGCCACGTGATCAGTGCATGATCAGCCAGGTGATCAGTTCATGATAGCTATGTGATCAGTTCATGATTTGTCACGTGATCTGTGCATGACCAGGCAGGTGATCAGTGCATGATCAGTCACGTGATCAGTGCATGATCAGTCACGTGATCAGTGGATGATCAGCCACGTGATCAGTGCATGATCAGCCACGTGATCAGTGCATGATCAATTACGTGATCAGTGCATGATCAGTCACGTGACCAGTATATGGTAGCTAGGTGATCATTGCATGATCAGCCACATGAGCCGTGCATGATAGCCACGAGATCAGTGCATGATCAGTCACGTGATCAGTGCATGATCACTCACGTTAACAGTGCATGATAAGTCACCTGATCAGTGCATGATCAATTACGTGATCAGTGCATGATCACTCACGTGACCAGTACATGGTAGCTACGTGATCATTGCATGAACAGCCGCGTGAGCAGTGCATGATAGCCACGTGATCAGTGCATGATCTGTCGCATGATCAGTGTATGATCATCCGGGTGATCAGTGCATGGGCAGTCATGTGATCAGTGCATGATATAGACGTGATTAGTGCATGATCAGTCTCGTGATCAGTGTATGATCAACCACGTGATCAGTGCACGATAGCCAGTTAATGAGTGCACGATAGCCAGATGATCAGTGCATTATCAGTCACGTGATCAGTGTATGATCAGCCAAGTAATAAGTGCATGATAGCCAACTGATCAGTGTATGATCAGCCACGTGATCAGTGCATGATCAGTTACGTGAGCAGTGTATGATCAGCCACGTGATCAGTGAATGATCAGACACGTGAGCAGTGTATGATCAGCCACGTGATCAGTGCATGATAGCCACGTGATCAGTGCATTATCAGTTACGTGAGCAGCGTATGATCAGCCACGTGAACAGTGCATGCTCAGTCACGTGATCTGGGCCTGCTGAGCTGGGTGATTACCGTCTGCTCATCTGCTTGACAATTGCCAGCTGAGCTGCACGATTCCTGCCTGTCATCTGCTTGACAATTATCAGCTGTGCTGCGTAATTCCTGCCTGCTCAGCTGCTTGATTATTGCCAGCTGAGCAGCATGACTCCTCACACCTGAGTTCCATGATTATTGCCTGCTGACTGTTTGATTCGTGCCTACTCAGCTCTTTGTTTATTGCCTCCAGAGGCACATGATCAGTGTATGATAGCAAACATGATCAGCGCATGATCAGTCACATGATCAGCGCCATTAAGTCACGTGATCACTACATGATAGTCATGTGATCAGTCCATGCTCAGTCACGGTATCAGTGCATGATCAGCCACGTGATCAGTGCATGATCAGCCAGGTGATCAGTGCATGATAGCTATGTGATCAGTTCATGATTTGTCACGTGATCTGTGCATGACCAGGCAGGTGATCAGTGTATGATCAGCCACGTGAACAGTGCATGATAGCCACGTGATCAGTGCATGATCCGTCACCTGATGGGTGTATGATCAGTCACCTGACCGGTACATGGTAGCTACATGATCATTGCATGATCAGCCACGTGAGTAGTGCATGATAGCCACGTGATCAGTGCATGATCAGTCACGTGATCAGTGCATGATCAGTCACGTTAACAGTGCATGATAAGTCACCTGATCAGTGCATGATCAGCCACGTGATCAGTGCATGATCTGTCACATGATTAGTGTATGATCATCCACGTGATCAGTGCATGGGCAGTCATGTGATCAGTGCATGATATAGACGTGATCAGTGCATGATCAGTCTCGTGATAAGTGCATGATAGCCACGTGATCAGTGCATGATCAGTCACCTGATGGGTGTATGATCAGTCACGTGACCTGTACATGGTAGCTACATGATCATTGCATGATCAGCCACGTGAGTAGTGCATGATAGCCACGTGATCAGTGCATGATAGTCATGTGATCAGTGCATGCTCAGTCACGGTATCAGTGCATGATCATCCACGTGATCAGTGCATGATCAGCCAGGTGATCAGTGCATGATAGCTACGTGATCAGTTCATGATTTGTCACGTGATCTGTGCATGACCAGGCAGGTGATCAGTGTATGATCAGCCACGTGAACAGTGCATGATAGCCACATGATCAGTGCATGATCCGTCACCTGATGGGTGTATGATCAGTCAACTGACCGGTACATGGTAGCTACATGATCATTGCATGATCAGCCACGTGAGTAGTGCATGATAGCCACGTGATCAGTGCATGATCAGTCACGTGTTCAGTGCATGATCAGTCATGTAATCTGTGCATGACCAGGCACGTGATCAGTGTATGACCAGCCACGTGATCAGTGCATGATAGCCACGTGATCAGTGCATGATCAGTCACGTGATCAGTGCATGATCAGTCACGTGATGAGTGGATGATCAGCCACGTGATCAGTGCATGATCAGCCACGTGATCAGTGCATGATCAATTACGTGATCAGTGCATGATCAGTCACGTGACCAGTATATGGTAGCTAGGTGATCATTGCATGATCAGCCACATGAGCCGTGCATGATAGCCACGAGATCAGTGGATGATCAGTCACGTGATCAGTGCATGATCAGTCACGTGAACAGTGCATGATCAGTCACCTGATCAGTGCATGATCAATTACGTGATCAGTGCATGATCAGTCACGTGACCAGTACATGGTAGCTACGTGATCATTGCGTGATCAGCCGCGTGATCAGTGCATGATAGCCACGTGATCACTGCATGATCAGCCACGTGATCAGTGCATGATCAGTCACGTGATACGTGTGTGATCAGCCACGTTATCAGGGCATGATATCCACGTGATCAGTGCATGATCAGCCACGTGATCAGTGCATGAGTGCCATGTGATCAGTGCATGATATGTCACGTGACAGGTGTGTGATCAGCCACGTGAACAGTGCATGTTCAGCCACGTGATCAGTCCATGATAGCCACGTGATCAGTGCATGATCAGTTACCTGAGCACTGTATGATCAGCCACGTGATCAGTGCATGGTCAGACACGTGAACAGTGTATGATCAGCCATGTGATCAGTGCATGATATCCAAGTGATCAGTGCATGATCATCACGTGATCAGTGTATGATCAGCCACGTGAACAGTGCCTGCTCAGTCACGTGATCAGGGCCTGCTGAGCTGCGTGATTACTGTCTGCTCATCTGCTTGACAATTGCCAGCTGAGCTGCACGATTCCTGCCTGTCATCTGCTTGACAATTGACAGCTGTGCTGCATAATTCCTGCCTGCTAGCTGCTTGATTATTGCCAGCTGAGCAGCATGATTCCTCACAGCTGAGTTCCATGATTATTGCCTGCTGACTGTATAATTCGTGCCTACTCAGCTCTTTGTTTATTGCCTCCAGAGGCACATGATCAGTATATGATAGCAAACATTATCAGTGCATGATCAGTCACATGATCAGAGCCATTAAGTCACGTGAGCACTACATGATAGTCATGTGATCAGTCCATGCTCAGTCACGGTATCAGTGCATGATCAGCCACGTGATCAGTGCATGATCAGCCAGGTGATCAGTTCATGATAGCTATGTGATCAGTTCATGATTTGTCACGTGATCTGTGCATGACCAGGCAGGTGATCAGTGCATGATCAGTCACGTGATCAGTGCATGATCAGTCACGTGATCAGTGCATGATCAGTCACGTGATCAGTGGATGATCAGCCACGTGATCAGTGCATGATCAGCCACATGATCAGTGCATGATCAATTACGTGATCAGTGCATGATCAGTCACGTGACCAGTATATGGTAGCTAGGTGATCATTGCATGATCAGCCACATGAGCCGTGCATGATAGCCACGTGATCAGTGCATGATCACTCACATTAACAGTGCATGATAAGTCACCTGATCAGTGCATGATCAATTACGTGATCAGTGCATGATCACTCACGTGACCAGTACATGGTAGCTACGTGATCATTGCATGAATAGCCGCGTGAGCAGTGCATGATAGCCACGTGATCAGTGCATGATCTGTCGCATGATCAGTGTATGATCATCCGGGTGATCAGTGCATGGGCAGTCATGTGATCAGTGCATGATATAGACGTGATTAGTGCATGATCAGTCTCGTGATCAGTGTATGATCAACCACGTGATCAGTGCACGATAGCCAGTTAATGAGTGCACGATAGCCAGATGATCAGTGCATTATCAGTCACGTGATCAGTGTTTGATCAGCCAAGTAAAAAGTGCATGATAGCCAACTGATCAGTGTATGATCAGCCACGTGATCAGTGCATGATCAGTTACGTGAGCAGTGTATGATCAGCCACGTGATCAGTGCATGGTCAAACACGTGAACAGTGTATGATCAGCCACGTGATCAGTGCATGATAGCCACGTGATCAGTGCATTATCAGTTACGTGAGCAGCGTATGATCAGCCACGTGAACAGTGCATGCTCAGTCACGTGAGCTGGGCCTGCTGAGCTGCGTGATTACCGTCTGCTCATCTGCTTGACAATTGCCAGCTGAGCTGCACGATTCCTGCCTGTCATCTGCTTGACAATTATCAGCTGTGCTGCGTAATTCCTGCCTGCTCAGCTGCTTGATTATTGCCAGCTGAGCAGCATGATTCCTCACACCTGAGTTCCATGATTATTGCCTGCTGACTGTTTGATTCGTGCCTACTCAGCTCTTTGTTTATTGCCTCCAGAGGCACATGATCAGTGTATGATAGCAAACATGATCAGCGCATGATCAGTCACATGATCAGCGCCATTAAGTCACGTGATCACTACATGATAGTCATGTGATCAGTCCATGCTCAGTCACGGTATCAGTGCATGATCAGCCACGTGATCAGTGCATGATCAGCCAGGTGATCAGTTCATGATAGCTATGTGATCAGTTCATGATTTGTCACGTGATCTGTGCATGACCAGGCAGGTGATCAGTGTATGATCAGCCACGTGAACAGTGCATGATAGCCACGTGATCAGTGCATGATCCGTCACCTGATGGGTGTATGATCAGTCACCTGACCAGTACATGGTAGCTACATGATCATTGCATGATCAGCCACGTGAGTAGTGCATGATAGCCACGTGATCAGTGCATGATCAGTCACGTGATCAGTGCATGATCACTCACGTTAACAGTGCATGATAAGTCACCTGATCAGTGCATGATCAATTACGTGATCAGTGCATGATCACTCACGTGACCAGTACATGGTAGCTTCGTGATCATTGCATGAACAGCCGCGTGAGCAGTGCATGATAGCCACGTGATCAGTGCTTGATCTGTCGCATGATCAGTGTATGATCATCCGGGTGATCAGTGCATGGGCAGTCATGTGATCAGTGCATGATATAGACGTGATTAGTGCATGATCAGTCTCGTGATCAGTGTATGATCAACCACGTGATCAGTGCACGATAGCCAGTTAATGAGTGCACGATAGCCAGATGATCAGTGCATGATCAGTCACGTGATCAGTGTTTGATCAGCCAAGTAAAAAGTGCATGATAGCCAACTGATCAGTGTATGATCAGCCACGTGATCAGTGCATGATCAGTTACGTGAGCAGTGTATGATCAGCCACGTGATCAGTGCATGGTCAGACACGTGAACAGTGTATGATCAGCCACGTGATCAGTGCATGATAGCCACTTGATCAGTGCATTATCAGTTACGTGAGCAGTGTATGATCAGCCACGTGATCAGTGCATGATAGCCACGTGATCAGTGCATTATCAGTTACGTGAGCAGCGTATGATCAGCCACGTGAACAGTGCATGCTCAGTCACGTGATCTGGGCCTGTTGAGCTGCGTGATTACCGTCTGCTCATCTGCTTGGCAATTGCCAGCTGAGCTGCACGATTCCTGCCTGTCATCTGCTTGACAATTATCAGCTGTGCTGCGTAATTCCTGCCTGCTCAGCTGCTTGATTATTGCCAGCTGAGCAGCATGATTCCTCACACCTGAGTTCCATGATTATTGCCTGCTGACTGTTTGATTCGTGCCTACTCAGCTCTTTGTTTATTGCCTCCAGAGGCACATGATCAGTGTCTGATAGCAAACATGATCAGCGCATGATCAGTCACATGATCAGCGCCATTAAGTCACGTGATCACTACATGATCAGTCATGTGATCAGTCCATGCTCAGTCACGGTATCAGTGCATGATCAGCCACGTGATCAGTGCATGATCAGCCAGGTGATCAGTGCATGATAGCTATGTGATCAGTTCATGATTTGTCACGTGATCTGTGCATGACCAGGCAGGTGATCAGTGTATGATCAGCCACGTGAACAGTGCATGATAGCCACGTGATCAGTGCATGATCCGTCACCTGATGGGTCTATGATCAGTCACCTGACCGGTACATGGTAGCTACATGATCATTGCATGATCAGCCACGTGAGTAGTGCATGATAGCCACGTGATCAGTGCATGATCAGTCACGTGATCAGTGCATGATCAGTCACGTTAACAGTGCATGATAAGTCACGTGATCAGTGCATGATCAGTCACGTGATCAGTGCATGATCAGTCACGTGACCAGTGCATGGTCAGCTACGTGATCATTGCATGATCAGCCGCGTGAGCAGTGCATGATAGCCACGTGATCAGTGCATGATCTGTCGCGTGATCAGTGCATGATCATCCGCGTGATCAGTGCATGGGCAGTCACGTGATCAGTGCATGATATCGACGTGATCAGTGCATGATCAGTCACGTGATCAGTGCATGATCAGCCACGTGATCAGTGCATGATAGCCACGTGAATCAGTGCATGATAGCCACGTGATCAGTGCATTATCAGTCACGTGAGCAGCGTATGATCAGCCACGTGAACAGTGCATGATCAGTCACGTGATCTGGGCCTGCTGAGCTGCGTGATTACCGTCTGCTCATCTGCTTGACAATTGCCAGCTGAGCTGCACGATTCCTGCCTGTCATCTGCTTGACAATTATCAGCTGTGCTGCGTAATTCCTGCCTGCTCAGCTGCTTGATTATTGCCAGCTGAGCAGCATGATTCCTCACACCTGAGTTCCATGATTATTGCCTGCTGACTGTTTGATTCGTGCCTACTCAGCTCTTTGTTTATTGCCTCCAGAGGCACATGATCAGTGCATGATAGCAAACATGATCAGCGCATGATCAGTCACATGATCAGCGCCATTAAGTCACGTGATCACTGCATGATAGTCATGTGATCAGTCCATGATCAGTCACGGTATCAGTGCATGATCAGCCACGTGATCAGTGCATGATCAGCCACGTGATCAGTGCATGATAGCTACGTGATCAGTTCATGATCTGTCACGTGATCTGTGCATGACCAGGCACGTGATCAGTGTATGATCAGCCACGTGAACAGTGCATGATAGCCACGTGATCAGTGCATGATCCGTCACCTGATCGGTGTATGATCAGTCACCTGACCGGTGCATGGTAGCTACGTGATCAGTGCATGATCAGCCACGTGAGTAGTGCATGATAGCCACGTGATCAGTGCATGATCAGCCACGTGATCAGTGCATGATCAGTTACGTGAGCAGTGTATGATCAGCCACGTGATCAGTGCATGGTCAAACACGTGAACAGTGTATGATCAGCCACGTGATCAGTGCATGATAGCCACGTGATCAGTGCATTATCAGTCACGTGAGCAGCGTATGATCAGCCACGTGAACAGTGCATGCTCAGTCACGTGATCTGGGCCTGCTGAGCTGCGTGATTACCGTCTGCTCATCTGCTTGACAATTGCCAGCTGAGCTGCACGATTCCTGCCTGTCATCTGCTTGACAATTATCAGCTGTGCTGCGTAATTCCTGCCTGCTCAGCTGCTTGATTATTGCCAGCTGAGCAGCATGATTCCTCACACCTGAGTTCCATGATTATTGCCTGATGACTGTATAATTCGTGCCTACTCAGCTCTTTGTTTATTGCCTCCAGAGGCACGTGATCAGTATATGATAGCAAACATTATCAGCGCATGATCAGTCACATGATCAGAGCCATTAAGTCACGTGATCACTACATGATAGTCATGTGATCAGTCCATGATCAGTCACGGTATCAGTGCATGATCAGCCACGTGATCAGTGCATGATCAGCCAGGTGATCAGTGCATGATAGCTATGTGATCAGTTCATGATTTGTCACGTGATCTGTGCATGACCAGGCAGGTGATCAGTCATGATCAGCCACGTGATCAGTGCATGATCAGCCACGTGATCAGTGCATGATCCGTCACGTGATCAGTGGATGATCAGCCACGTGATCAGTGCATGATAGCCACATGATCAGTGCATGATCAGTCACGTGATCAGTGCATGATCAGTCACGTGACCAGTACATGGTAGCTACGTGATCAGTGCATGATCAGCCACGTGAGCCGTGCATGATAGCCACGAGATCAGTGCATGATCAGTCACGTGACCAGTGCATGGTCGCTACGTGATCAGTGCGTGATCAGCCGCGTGATCAGTGCATGATAGCCACGTGATCAGTGCATGATAGCCACGTGATCAGTGCATGATCAGTCACGTGATCAGTGTGTGATCAGCCACGTGATCAGGGCATGATATCCACGTGATCAGTGCATGATAGTCACGTGATCAGTGCATGATCACTCACGTGACCAGTACATGGTAGCTACGTGATCATTGCATGAACAGCCGCGTGAGCAGTGCATGATAGCCACGTGATCAGTGCATGATCTGTCGCGTGATCAGTGTATGATCAGCCGCGTGATCAGTGCATGGGCAGTCACGTGATCAGTGCATGATATAGACGTGATTAGTGCATGATCAGTCACGTGATCAGTGTATGATCAACCACGTGATCAGTGCACGATAGCCAGTTAATGAGTGCACGATAGCCAGATGATCAGTGCATTATCAGTCACGTGATCAGTGTATGATCAGCCAAGTAATAAGTGCATGATCAGCCAACTGATCAGTGTATGATAGCCACTTGATCAGTGCATTATCAGTTACGTGAGCAGTGTATGATCAGCCACGTGATCAGTGCATGGTCAGACACGTGAACAGTGTATGATCAGCCACGTGATCAGTGCATGATAGCCACGTGATCAGTGCATTATCAGTTACGTGAGCAGCGTATGATCAGCCACGTGAACAGTGCATGCTCAGTCACGTGATCTGGGCCTGCTGAGCTGCGTGATTACCGTCTGCTCATCTGCTTGACAATTGCCAGCTGAGCTGCACGATTCCTGCCTGTCATCTGCTTGACAATTGTCAGCTGTGCTGCGTAATTCCTGCCTGCTCAGCTGCTTGATTATTGCCAGCTGAGCAGCATGATTCCTCACACCTGAGTTCCATGATTATTGCCTGCTGACTGTTTGATTCGTGCCTACTCAGCTCTTTGTTTATTGCCTCCAGAGGCACATGATCAGTGTATGATAGCAAACATGATCAGCGCATGATCAGTCACATGATCAGCGCCATTAAGTCACGTGATCACTACATGATAGTCATGTGATCAGTCCATGCTCAGTCACGGAATCAGTGCATGATCAGCCACGTGATCAGTGCATGATCAGCCAGGTGATCAGTGCATGATAGCTATGTGATCAGTTCATGATTTGTCACGTGATCTGTGCATGACCAGGCAGGTGATCAGTGTATGATCAGCCACGTGAACAGTGCATGATAGCCACGTGATCAGTGCATGATCCGTCACCTGATGGGTGTATGATCAGTCACCTGACCGGTACATGGTAGCTACATGATCATTGCATGATCAGCCACGTGAGTAGTGCATGATAGCCACGTGATCAGTGCATGATCAGTCACGTGATCAGTGCATGATCAGCCACGTGAGCAGTGCATGATAAGCCACGTGATCAGTGCATGATCAGTCACGTGATCAGTGCATGATCAGCCACGTGATCAGTGCATGATAGCCACGTGATCAGTGCATGATCAGTTACGTGATCAGCGCATGATCAGCCACGTGATCAGTGCATGATCAGTCACGTGATCTGGGCCTGCTGAGCTGCGTGATTACCGTCTGCTCATCTGCTTGACAATTGCCAGCTGAGCTGCACGATTCCTGCCTGTCATCTGCTTGACAATTATCAGCTGTGCTGCGTAATCCCTGCCTGCTCAGCTACTTGATTATTGCCAGCTGAGCAGCATAATTCCTCACACCTGAGTTCCATGATTATTGCCTGCTGACTGTATAATTCGTGCCTACTCAGCTCTTTGTTTATTGCCTCCAGAGGCACATGATCAGTATATGATTGCAAACATTATCAGTGCATGATCAGTCACATGATCAGAGCCATTAAGTCACGTGATCAGTACATGATAGTCATGTGATCAGTCCATGCTCAGTCACGGTATCAGTGCATGATCAGCCACGTGATCAGTGCATGATCAGCCAGGTGATCAGTTCATGATAGCTATGTGATCAGTGCATGATTTGTCACGTGATCTGTGCATGACCAGGCACGTGATCAGTGCATGATCAGTCACGTGATCAGTGCATGATCAGTCACGTGATCAGTGCATGATCAGCCACGTGATCAGTGCATGATCAATTACGTGATCAGTGCATGATCAGTCACGTGACCAGTATATGGTAGCTAGGTGATCAGTTCATGATTTGTCACGTGATCTGTGCATGACCAGGCAGGTGATCAGTGCATGATCAGTCACGTGATCAGTGGATGATCAGCCACGTGATCAGTGCATGATCAGCCACATGATCAGTGCATGATCAATTACGTGATCAGTGCATGATCAGTCACGTGACCAGTATATGGTAGCTAGGTGATCATTGCATGATCAGCCACATGAGCCGTGCATGATAGCCACGAGATCAGTGCATGATCAGTCACGTGCTCAGTGCATGATCACTCACGTTAACAGTGCATGATAAGTCACCTGATCAGTGCATGATCAATTACGTGATCAGTGCATGATCAGTCACGTGACCAGTACATGGTAGCTACGTGATCATTGCATGAACAGCCGCGTGAGCAGTGCATGATAGCCACGTGATCAGTGCATGATCTGTCGCATGATCAGTGTATGATCATCCGGGTGATCAGTGCATGGGCAGTCATGTGATCAGTGCATGATATAGACGTGATTAGTGCATGATCAGTCTCGTGATCAGTGTATGATCAACCATGTGATCAGTGCACGATAGCCAGTTAATGAGTGCACGATAGCCAGATGATCAGTGCATTATCGGTCACGTGATCAGTGTATGATCAGCCAAGTAATAAGTGCATGATAGCCAACTGATCAGTGTATGATCAGCCACGTGATCAGTGCATGATCAGTTACGTGAGCAGTGTATGATCAGCCACGTGATCAGTGCATGATCAGCCAGGTGATCAGTTCATGATAGCTATGTGATCAGTTCATGATTTGTCACGTGATCTGTGCATGACCAGGCAGGTGATCAGTGTATGATCAGCCACGTGAACAGTGCATGATAGCCACGTGATCAGTGCATGATCCGTCACCTGATGGGTGTATGATCAGTCACCTGACCGGTACATGGTAGCTACATGATCATTGCATGATCAGCCACGTGAGTAGTGCATGATAGCCACGTGATCAGTGCATGATCAGTCACGTGATCAGTGCATGATCACTCACGTTAACAGTGCATGATAAGTCACCTGATCAGTGCATGATCAATTACGTGATCAGTGCATGATCACTCACGTGACCAGTACATGGTAGCTACGTGATCATTGCATGAACAGCCGCGTGAGCAGTGCATGATAGCCACGTGATCAGTGCATGATCTGTCGCATGATCAGTGTAGGATCATCCGGGTGATCAGTGCATGGGCAGTCATGTGATCAGTGCATGATATAGACGTGATTAGTGCATGATCAGTCTCGTGATCAGTGTATGATCAACCACGTGATCAGTGCACGATAGCCAGTTAATGAGTGCACGATAGCCAGATGATCAGTGCATTATCAGTCACGTGATCAGTGTTTGATCAGCCAAGTAAAAAGTGCATGATAGCCAACTGATCAGTGTATGATCAGCCACGTGATCAGTGCATGATCAGTTACGTGAGCAGTGTATGATCAGCCACGTGATCAGTGCATGGTCAGACACGTGAACAGTGTATGATCAGCCACGTGATCAGTGCATGATAGCCACTTGATCAGTGCATTATCAGTAACGTGAGCAGTGTATGATCAGCCACGTGATCAGTGCATGATAGCCACGTGATCAGTGCATTATCAGTTACGTGAGCAGCGTATGATCAGCCACGTGAACAGTGCATGCTCAGTCACGTGATCTGGGCCTGCTGAGCTGCGTGATTACCGGCTGCTCATCTGCTTGACAATTGCCACCTGAGCTGCACGATTCCTGCCTGTCATCTGCTTGACAATTGACAGCTGTGCTGCGTAATTCCTGCCTGCTCAGCTGCTTGATTATTGCCAGCTGAGCAGCATGATTCCTCACACCTGAGTTCCATGATTATTGCCTGCTGACTGTTTGATTCGTGCCTACTCAGCTCTTTGTTTATTGCCTCCAGAGGCACATGATCAGTGTATGATAGCAAACATGATCAGCGCATGATCAGTCACATGATCAGCGCCATTAAGTCACGTGATCACTACATGATAGTCATGTGATCAGTCCATGCTCAGTCACGGTATCAGTGCATGATCAGCCACGTGATCAGTGCATGATCAGCCAGGTGATCAGTTCATGATAGCTATGTGATCAGTTCATGATTTGTCACGTGATCTGTGCATGACAAGGCAGGTGATCAGTGTATGATCAGCCACGTGAACAGTGCATGAAGCCACGTGATCAGTGCATGATCCGTCACCTGATGGGTGTATGATCAGTCACCTGACCGGTACATGGTAGCTACATGATCATTGCATGATCAGCCACGTGAGTAGTGCATGATAGCCACGTGATCAGTGCATGATCAGTCACGTGATCAGTGCATGATCACTCACGTTAACAGTGCATGATAAGTCACCTGATCAGTGCATGATCAATTACGTGATCAGTGCATGATCACTCACGTGACCAGTACATGGTAGCTACGTGATCATTGCATGAACAGCCGCGTGAGCAGTGCATGATAGCCACGTGATCAGTGCATGATCTGTCGCATGATCAGTGTATGATCATCCGGGTGATCAGTGCATGGGCAGTCATGTGATCAGTGCATGATATAGACGTGATTAGTGCATGATCAGTCTCGTGATCAGTGTATGATCAACCATGTGATCAGTGCACGATAGCCAGTTAATGAGTGCACGATAGCCAGATGATCAGTGCATTATCAGTCACGTGATCAGTGTTTGATCAGCCAAGTAAAAAGTGCATGATAGCCAACTGATCAGTGTATGATCAGCCACGTGATCAGTGCATGATCAGTTACGTGAGCAGTGTATGATCAGCCACGTGATCAGTGCATGGTCAAACACGTGAACAGTGTATGATCAGCCACGTGATCAGTGCATGATAGCCACGTGATCAGTGCATTATCAGTTACGTGAGCAGCGTATGATCAGCCACGTGAACAGTGCATGCTCAGTCACGTGATCTGGGCCTGCTGAGCTGCATGATTACCGTCTGCTCATCTGCTTGACAATTGCCAGCTGAGCTGCACGATTCCTGCCTGTCATCTGCTTGACAATTATCAGCTGTGCTGCGTAATTCCTGCCTGCTCAGCTGCTTGATTATTGCCAGCTGAGCAGCATGATTCCTCACACCTGAGTTCCATGATTATTGCCTGCTGACTGTTTGATTCGTGCCTACTCAGCTCTTTGTTTATTGCCTCCAGAGGCACATGATCAGTGTCTGATAGCAAACATGATCAGCGCATGATCAGTCACATGATCAGCGCCATTAAGTCACGTGATCACTACATGAAAGTCATGTGATCAGTCCATGCTCAGTCACGGTATCAGTGCAAGATCAGCCACGTGATCAGTGCATGATCAGCCAGGTGATCAGTTCATGATAGCTATGTGATCAGTTCATGATTTGTCACGTGATCTGTGCATGACCAGGCAGGTGATCAGTGTATGATCAGTCACGTGAACAGTGCATGATAGCCACGTGATCAGAGCATGATCCGTCACCTGATGGGTGTATGATCAGTCACCTGACCTGGACATGGTAGCTACATGATCATTGCATGATCAGCCACGTGAGTAGTGCATGATAGCCACGTGATCAGTGCATGATCAGTCACGTGATCAGTGCATGATCACTCACGTTAACAGTGCATGATAAGTCACCTGATCAGTGCATGATCAATTACGTGATCAGTGCATGATCACTCACGTGACCAGTACATGGTAGCTACGTGATCATTGCATGAACAGACGCGTGAGCAGTGCATGATAACCACGTGATCAGTGCATGATCTGTCGCATGATCAGTGTATGATCATCCGGGTGATCAGTGCATGGACAGTCATGTGATCAGTGCATGATATAGACGTGATTAGTGCATGATCAGTCTAGTGATCAGTGTATGATCAACCATGTGATCATTGCACGATAGCCAGTTAATGAGTGCACGATAGCCAGATGATCAGTGCATTATCAGTTACGTGAGCAGCGTATGATCAGCCACGTGAACAGTGCATGCTCAGTCACGTGATCTGGGCCTGCTGAGCTGCGTGATTACCGTCTGCTCATCTGCTTGACAATTGCCAGCTGAGCTGCACGATTCCTGCCTGTCATCTGCTTGACAATTATCAGCTGTGCTGCGTAATTCCTGCCTGCTCAGCTGCTTGATTATTGCCAGCTGAGCAGCATGATTCCTCACACCTGAGTTCCATGATTATTGCCTGCTGACTGTTTGATTCGTGCCTACTCAGCTCTTTGTTTATTGCCTCCAGAGGCACATGATCAGTATATGATAGCAAACATGATCAGCGCATGATCAGTCACATGATCAGCGCCATTAAGTCACGTGATCACTACATGATAGTCATGTGATCAGTCCATGCTCAGTCACGGTATCAGTGCATGATCAGCCACGTGATCAGTGCATGATCAGCCAGGTGATCAGTTCATGATAGCTATGTGATCAGTTCATGATTTGTCACGTGATCTGTGCATGACCAGGCAGGTGATCAGTGTATGATCAGCCACGTGAACAGTGCATGATAGTCACGTGATCAGTGCATGATCCGTCACCTGATGGGTGTATGATCAGTCAACTGACCGGTACATGGTAGCTACATGATCATTGCATGATCAGCCACGTGAGTAGTGCATGATAGCCACGTGATCAGTGCATGATCAGCCACGTGATCAGTGCATGATCAGTTACGTGAGCAGTGTATGATCAGCCACGTGATCAGTGCATGGTCAAACACGTGAACAGTGTATGATCAGCCACGTGATCAGTGCATGATAGCCACGTGATCAGTGCATTATCAGTTACGTGAGCAGCGTATGATCAGCCACGTGAACAGTGCATGCTCAGTCACGTGATCTGGGCCTGCTGAGCTGCGTGATTACCGTCTGCTCATCTGCTTGACAATTGCCAGCGGAGCTGCATGATTCCTGCCTGTCATCTGTTTGACAATTATCAGGTGTGCTGCGTAATTCCTGCCTGCTCAGCTGCTTGATTATTGCCAGCTGAGCAGCATGATTCCTCACACCTGAGTTCCATGATTATTGCCTGCTGACTGTATAATTCGTGCCTACTCAGCTCTTTGTTTATTGCCTCCAGAGGCACATGATCAGTATATGATAGCAAACATTATCAGTGCATGATCAGTCACATGATCAGAGCCATTAAGTCACGTGATCACTACATGATAGTCATGTGATCAGTCCATGCTCAGTCACGGTATCAGTGCATGATCAGCCACGTGATCAGTGCATGATCAGCCAGGTGATCAGTTCATGATAGCTATGTGATCAGTTCATGATTTGTCACGTGATCTGTGCATGACCAGGCAGGTGATCAGTCATGATCAGTCACGTGATCAGTGCATGATCAGTCACGTGATCAGTGCATGATCAGTCACGTGATCAGTGGATGATCAGCCACGTGATCAGTGCATGATCAGCCACATGATCAGTGCATGATCAATTACGTGATCAGTGCATGATCAGTCACGTGACCAGTATATGGTAGCTAGGTGATCATTGCATGATCAGCCACATGAGCCGTGCATGATAGCCACGAGATCAGTGCATGATCAGTCACGTGACCAGTACATGGTAGCTATGTGATCATTGCGTGATCAGCCGCGTGATCAGTGCATGATAGCCACGTGATCACTGCATGATAGCCACGTGATCAGTGCATGATCAGTCATTTGATACGTGTGTGATCAGCCACGTGATCAGGGCATGATATCCACGAGATCAGTGCATGATCAGTCACGTGATCAGTGCATGATCACTCACGTGACCAGTACATGGTAGCTACGTGATCATTGCATGAACAGCCGCGTGAGCAGTGCATGATAGCCACGTGATCAGTGCATGATCTGTCGCATGATCAGTGTATGATCATCCGGGTGATCAGTGCATGGGCAGTCATGTGATCAGTGCATGATATAGACGTGATTAGTGCATGATGAGTCTCGTGATCAGTGTATGATCAACCACGTGATCAGTGCACGATAGCCAGTTAATGAGTGCACGATAGCCAGATGATCAGTGCATTATCAGTCACGTGATCAGTGTATGATCAGCCAAGTAATAAGTGCATGATAGCCAACTGATCAGTGTATGATCAGCCACGTGATCAGTGCATGATCAGTTATGTGAGCAGTGTATGATCAGCCACGTGATCAGTGCATGGTCAAACACGTGAACAGTGTATGATCAGCCACGTGATCAGTGCATGATAGCCACGTGATCAGTGCATTATCAGTTACGTGAGCAGCGTATGATCAGCCACGTGAACAGTGCATGCTCAGTCACGTGATCTGGGCCTGCTGAGCTGCGTGATTACCGTCTGCTCATCTGCTTGACAATTGCCAGCTGAGCTGCACGATTCCTGCCTGTCATCTGCTTGACAATTATCAGCTGTGCTGCGTAATTCCTGCCTGCTCAGCTGCTTGATTATTGCCAGCTGAGCAGCATGATTCCTCACACCTGAGTTCCATGATTATTGCCTGCTGACTGTTTGATTCGTGCCTACTCAGCTCTTTGTTTATTGCCTCCAGAGGCACATGATCAGTATATGATAGCAAACATGATCAGCGCATGATCAGTCACATGATCAGCGCCATTAAGTCACGTGATCACTACATGATAGTCATGTGATCAGTCCATGCTCAGTCACGGTATCAGTGCATGATCAGCCACGTGATCAGTGCATGATCAGCCAGGTGATCAGTTCATGATAGCTATGTGATCAGTTCATGATTTGTCACGTGATCTGTGCATGACCAGGCAGGTGATCAGTGTATGATCAGCCACGTGAACAGTGCATGATAGCCACGTGATCAGTGCATGATCCGTCACCTGATGGGTGTATGATCAGTCACCTGACCGGTACATGGTAGCTACATGATCATTGCATGATCAGCCACGTGAGTAGTGCATGATAGCCACGTGATCAGTGCATGATCAGCCACGTGATCAGTGCATGATCAGTTACGTGAGCAGTGTATGATCAGCCACGTGATCAGTGCATGGTCAAACACGTGAACAGTGTATGATCAGCCACGTGATCAGTGCATGATAGCCACGTGATCAGTGCATTATCAGTTACGTGAGCAGCGTATGATCAGCCACGTGAACAGTGCATGCTCAGTCACGTGATCTGGGCCTGCTGAGCTGCGTGATTACCGTCTGCTCATCTGCTTGACAATTGCCAGCGGAGCTGCATGATTCCTGCCTGTCATCTGTTTGACAATTATCAGGTGTGCTGCGTAATTCCTGCCTGCTCAGCTGCTTGATTATTGCCAGCTGTGCAGCATGATTCCTCACACCTGAGTTCCATGATTATTGCCTGCTGACTGTATAATTCGTGCCTACTCAGCTCTTTGTTTATTGCCTCCAGAGGCACATGATCAGTATATGATAGCAAACATTATCAGTGCATGATCAGTCACATGATCAGAGCCATTAAGTCACGTGATCACTACATGATAGTCATGTGATCAGTCCATGCTCAGTCACGGTATCAGTGCATGATCAGCCACGTGATCAGTGCATGATCAGCCAGGTGATCAGTTCATGATAGCTATGTGATCAGTTCATGATTTGTCACGTGATCTGTGCATGACCAGGCAGGTGATCAGTCATGATCAGTCACGTGATCAGTGCATGATCAGTCACGTGATCAGTGCATGATCAGTCACGTGATCAGTGGATGATCAGCCACGTGATCAGTGCATGATCAGCCACATGATCAGTGCATGATCAATTACGTGATCAGTGCATGATCAGTCACGTGACCAGTATATGGTAGCTAGGTGATCATTGCATGATCAGCCACATGAGCCGTGCATGATAGCCACGAGATCAGTGCATGATCAGTCACGTGACCAGTACATGGTAGCTACGTGATCATTGCGTGATCAGCCGCGTGATCAGTGCATGATAGCCACGTGATCACTGCATGATAGCCACGTGATCAGTGCATGATCAGTCATTTGATACGTGTGTGATCAGCCACGTGATCAGGGCATGATATCCACGTGATCAGTGCATGAGAGCCACGTGATCAGTGCATGATCACTCACGTGACCAGTACATGGTAGCTACGTGATCATTGCATGAACAGCCGCGTGAGCAGTGCATGATAGCCACGTGATCAGTGCATGATCTGTCGCATGATCAGTGTATGATCATCCGGGTGATCAGTGCATGGGCAGTCATGTGATCAGTGCATGATATAGACGTGATTAGTGCATGATGAGTCTCGTGATCAGTGTATGATCAACCACGTGATCAGTGCACGATAGCCAGTTAATGAGTGCACGATAGCCAGATGATCAGTGCATTATCAGTCACGTGATCAGTGTATGATCAGCCAAGTAATAAGTGCATGATAGCCAACTGATCAGTGTATGATCAGCCACGTGATCAGTGCATGATCAGTTATGTGAGCAGTGTATGATCAGCCACGTGATCAGTGCATGGTCAAACACGTGAACAGTGTATGATCAGCCACGTGATCAGTGCATGATAGCCACGTGATCAGTGCATTATCAGTTACGTGAGCAGCGTATGATCAGCCACGTGAACAGTGCATGCTCAGTCACGTGATCTGGGCCTGCTGAGCTGCGTGATTACCGTCTGCTCATCTGCTTGACAATTGCCAGCTGAGCTGCACGATTCCTGCCTGTCATCTGCTTGACAATTATCAGCTGTGCTGCGTAATTCCTGCCTGCTCAGCTGCTTGATTATTGCCAGCTGAGCAGCATGATTCCTCACACCTGAGTTCCATGATTATTGCCTGCTGACTATTTGATTCGTGCCTACTCAGCTCTTTGTTTATTGCCTCCAGAGGCACATGATCAGTGTATGATAGCAAACATGATCAGCGCATGATCAGTCACATGATCAGCGCCATTAAGTAACGTGATCACTACATGATAGTCATGTGATCAGTCCATGCTCAGTCACGGTATCAGTGCATGATCAGCCACGTGATCAGTGCATGATCAGCCAGGTGATCAGTTCATGATAGCTATGTGATCAGTTCATGATTTGTCACGTGATCTGTGCATGACAAGGCAGGTGATCAGTGTATGATCAGCCACGTCAACAGTGCATGATAGCCACGTGATCAGTGCATGATCCGTCACCTGATGGGTGTATGATCAGTCACCTGACCGGTACATGGTAGCTACATGATCATTGCATGATCAGCCACGTGAGTAGTGCATGATAGCCACGTGATCAGTGCATGATCAGCCACGTGATCAGTGCATGATCAGTTACGTGAGCAGTGTATGATCAGCCACGTGATCAGTGCATGGTCAAACACGTGAACAGTGTATGATCAGCCACGTGATCAGTGCATGATAGCCACGTGATCAGTGCATTATCAGTTACGTGAGCAGCGTATGATCAGCCACGTGAACAGTGCATGCTCAGTCACGTGATCTGGGCCTGCTGAGCTGCGTGATTACCGTCTGCTCATCTGCTTGACAATTGCCAGCTGAGCTGCACGATTCCTGCCTGTCATCTGCTTGACAATTATCAGCTGTGCTGCGTAATTCCTGCCTGCTCAGCTGCTTGATTATTGCCAGCTGAGCAGCATGATTCCTCACACCTGAGTTCCATGATTATTGGCTGCTGACTGTTTGATTCGTGCCTACTCAGCTCTTTATTTATTGCCTCCAGAGGCACATGATCAGTGTATGATAGCAAACATGATCAGCGCATGATCAGTCACATGATCAGCGCCATTAAGTCACGTGATCACTACATGATAGTCATGTGATCAGTCCATGCTCAGTCACGGTATCAGTGCATGATCAGCCACGTGATCAGTGCATGATCAGCCAGGTGATCAGTTCATGATAGCTATGTGATCAGTTCATGATTTGTCACGTGATCTGTGCATGACCAGGCAGGTGATCAGTGTATGATCAGCCACGTGAACAGTGCATGATAGCCACGTGATCAGTGCATGATCCGTCACCTGATGGGTGTATGATCAGTCACCTGACCGGTACATGGTAGCTACATGATCATTGCATGATCAGCCACGTGAGTAGTGCATGATAGCCACGTGATCAGTGCATGATCAGCCATGTGATCAGTGCATGATCAGTTACGTGAGCAGTGTATGATCAGCCACGTGATCAGTGCATGGTCAAACACGTGAACAGTGTTTGATCAGCCACGTGATCAGTGCATGATAGTCACGTGATCAGTGCATTATCAGTTACGTGAGCAGCGTATGATCAGCCACGTGAACAGTGCATGCTCAGTCACGTGATCTGGGCCTGCTGAGCTGCGTGATTACCGTCTGCTCATCTGCTTGACAATTGCCAGCTGAGCTGCACGATTCCTACCTGTCATCTGCTTTACAATTATCAGCTGTGCTGCGTAATTCCTGCCTGCTCAGCTGCTTGATTATTGCCAGCTGAGCAGCATGATTCCTCACACCTGAGTTCCATGATTATTGCCTGCTGACTGTATAATTCGTGCCTACTCAGCTCTTTGTTTATTGCCTCCAGAGGCACATGATCAGTGTATGATAGCAAACATGATCAGCGCATGATCAATCACATGATCAGCGCAATTAAGTCACGTGATCACTACATGATAGTCATGTGATCAGTCCATGCTCAGTCACGTATCAGTGCATGATCAGCCAGGTGATCAGTGCATGATCAGCCAGGTGATCAGTTCATGATAGCTATGTGATCAGTTCATGATTTGTCACGTGATCTGTGCATGACCAGGCAGGTGATCAGTGTATGATCAGCCACGTGAACAGTGCATGATAGCCACGTGATCAGTGCATGATCCTTCACCTGATGGGTGTATGATCAGTCACCTGACCGGTACATGGTAGCTACATGATCAGTGCATCATCAGCCACGTGATCAGTGCATGATCAGTTACGTGAGCAGTGTATGATCAGCCACGTGATCAGTGCATGGTCAAACACGTGAACAGTGTATGATCAGCCACGTGATCAGTGCATGATAGCCACGTGATCAGTGCATTATCAGTTACGTGAGCAGCGTATGATCAGCCACGTGAACAGTGCCTGCTCAGTCACGTGAGCTGGGCCTGCTGAGCTGCGTGATTACCGTCTGCTCATCTGCTTGACAATTGCCAGCTGAGCTGCACGATTCCTGCCTGTCATCTGCTTGACAATTATCAGCTGTGCTGCGTAATTCCTGCCTGCTCAGCTGCTTGATTATTGCCAGCTGAGCAGCATGATTCCTCACTCCTGAGTTCCATGATTATTGCCTGCTGACTGTATAATTCGTGCCTACTCAGCTCTTTGTTTATTGCCTCCAGAGGCACATGATCAGTATATGATAGCAAACATTATCAGTGCATGATCAGTCACATGATCAGAGCCATTAAGTCACGTGATCACTACATGATAGTCATGTGATCAGTCCATGCTCAGTCACGGTATCAGTGCATGATCAGCCACGTGATCAGTGCATGATCAGCCAGGTGATCAGTTCATGATAGCTATGTGATCAGTTCATGATTTGTCACGTGATCTGTGCATGACCAGGCAGGTGATCAGTGCATGATCAGTCACGTGATCAGTGCATGATCAGTCACGTGATCAGTGCATGATCAGTCACGTGATCAGTGGATGATCAGCCACGTGATCAGTGCATGATCAGCCACATGATCAGTGCATGATCAATTACGTGATCAGTGCATGATCAGTCACGTGACCAGTATATGGTAGCTAGGTGATCATTGCATGATCAGCCACATGAGCCGTGCATGATAGCCATGAGATCAGTGCATGATCAGTCACGTGATCAGTGCATGATCACTCACGTTAACAGTGCATGATAAGTCACCTGATCAGTGCATGATCAATTACGTGATCAGTGCATGATCACTCACGTGACCAGTACATGGTAGCTACGTGATCATTGCATGAACAGCCGCGTGAGCAGTGCATGATAGCCACGTGATCAGTGCATGATCTGTCGCATGATCAGTGTATGATCATCCGGGTGATCAGTGCATGGGCAGTCATGTGATCAATGCATGATATAGACGTGATTAGTGCATGATCAGTCTCGTGATCAGTGTATGATCAACCACGTGATCAGTGCACGATAGCCAGGTAATGAGTGCACGATAGCCAGATGATCAGTGCATTATCAGTCACGTGATCAGTGTATGATCAGCCAAGTAATAAGTGCATGATAGCCAACTGATCAGTGTATGATCAGCCACGTGATCAGTTCATGATCAGTTACGTGAGCAGTGTATGATCAGCCACGTGATCAGTGCATGGTCAAACACGTGAACAGTGTATGATCAGCCACGTGATCAGTGCATGATAGCCACGTGATCAGTGCATGATCAGTCACGTGAGCAGCGTATGATCAGCCACGTGAACAGTGCATGCTCAGTCACGTGATTTGGGCCTGCTGAGCTGCGTGATTACCGTCTGCTCATCTGCTTGACAATTGCCAGCTGAGCTGCACGATTCCTGCCTGTCATCTGCTTGACAATTGTCAGCTGTGCTGCGTAATTCCTGCCTGCTCAGCTGCTTGATTATTGCCAGCTGAGCAGCATGATTCCTCACACCTGAGTTCCATGATTATTGCCTGCTGACTGTTTGATTCGTGCCTACTCAGCTCTTTGTTTATTGCCTCCAGAGGCACATGATCAGTGTATGATAGCAAACATGATCAGCGCATGATCAGTCACATGATCAGCGCCATTAAGTCACGTGATCACTACATGATAGTCATGTGATCAGTCCATGCTCAGTCACGGTATCAGTGCATGATCAGCCACGTGATCAGTGCATGATCAGCCAGGTGATCAGTTCATGATAGCCATGTGATCAGTGCATGATTTGTCACGTGATCAGTGCATGACCAGGCACGTGATCAGTGCATGATCAGCCACGTGATCAGTGCATGATAGCCACGTGATCAGTGCATGATCAGTCACCTGATGGGTGTATGATCAGTCACGTGACCGGTACATGGTAGCTACATGATCATTGCATGATCAGCCACGTGAGTAGTGCATGATAGCCACGTGATCAGTGCATGATCAGTCACGTGATCAGTGCATGATCAGTCACGTGATCAGTGCATGATCAGTCACGTGATCAGTGCATGATCAGCCACGTGATCAGTGCATGATCTGTCACGTGATTAGTGTATGATCAGCCACGTGATCAGTGCATGATCAGTCACGTGATCAGTGCATGATATAGACGTGATCAGTGCATGATCAGTCACGTGATCAGTGCATGATAGCCACGTGATCAGTGCATGATCATCACCTGATGTGCATGATCAGTCACGTGACCAGTACATGGTAGCTACATGATCATTGCATGATCAGCCACGTGATCAGTGCATGATAGCCACGTGATCAGTGCATGATCAGTCACGTGATCAGTGCATGATCAGTCATGTGATCAGTGCATGATCAGGCACGTGATCAGTGCATGATCAGCCACGTGATCAGTGCATGATAGCCACGTGATCAGTGCATGATCAGTCACGTGATCAGTGCATGATCAGTCACGTGATCAGTGCATGATCAGCCACGTGATCAGTGCATGATCAGCCACGTGATCAGTGCATGATCAATTACGTGATCAGTGCATGATCAGTCACGTGATCAGTGCATGGTAGCTACGTGATCAGTGCATGATCAGCCACGTGAGCAGTGCATGATAGCCACGTGATCAGTGCATGATCAGTCACGTGATCAGTGCATGATCAGTCACGTGATCAGTGCATGATCAGTCACGTGATCAGTGCATGATCAGTTACGTGATCAGTGCATGATCAGTCACGTGACCAGCATGTAGCTACGTGATCAGTGCATGATCAGCCACGTGATCAGTGCATGATAGCCACGTGATCAGTGCATGATAGCCACGTGATCAGTGCATGATCAGTCACGTGATAGTGCATGATCAGCCACGTGATCAGTGCATGATAGCCACGTGATCAGTGCATGATAGCCACGTGATCAGTGCATGATCAGTCACGTGATCATGTGTGATCAGCCACGTGATCAGTGCATGATCAGCCACGTGATCAGTGCATGATCAATTACGTGATCAGTGCATGATCAGTCACGTGACCAGTACATGGTTGCTACGTGATCGTTTCATGATCAGCCACGTGATCAGTGCATGATAGCCACGTGATCAGTGCATGATCAGTCACGTGATCAGTGCATGATCAGTCACGTGACAGTATATGGTAGCTATGTGATCATTGCATGACAGCCACGTGATCAGTGCATGATAGCCACGTGATCAGTGCATGATCAGTTACGTGATCAGTGCATGATCAGCCACGTGATCAGTGCATGAGTGCCACGTGATCAGTGCATGATAGTCACGTGACAGGTGTGTGATCAGCCACGTGATCAGTGCATGATCAGCCACGTGATCAGTGCATGATAGCCACGTGATCAGTGCATGATCAGTCACGTGATCAGTGCATGATCAGTCACGTGATCAGTGCATGATCAGTCACGTGATCAGTGCATGATCAGCCACGTGATCAGTGCATGATCTGTCACGTGATTAGTGCATGATCATCCACGTGATCAGTGCATGATCAGTCACGTGATCAGTGCATGATATAGACGTGATCAGTGCATGATCAGTCACGTGATCAGTGCATGATAGCCACGTGATCAGTGCATGATCAGTCACCTGATGGGTGTATGATCAGTCACTGACCGGTACATGGTAGCTACATGATCATTGCATGATCAGCCACGTGAGTAGTGCATGATAGCCACGTGATCAGTGCATGATCAGTCACGTGATCAGTGCATGATCAGTCATGATCAGTGCATGATCAGGCACGTGATCAGTGCATGATCAGCCACGTGATCAGTGCATGATAGCCACGTGATCAGTGCATGATCAGTCACGTGATCAGTGCATGATCAGTCACGTGATCAGTGCATGATCAGCCACGTGATCAGTGCATGATCAGCCACGTGATCAGTGCATGATCAATTACGTGATCAGTGCATGATCAGTCACGTGATCAGTGCATGGTAGCTACGTGATCAGTGCATGATCAGCCACGTGATCAGTGCATGATAGCCACGTGATCAGTGCATGATCAGTCACGTGATCAGTGCATGATCAGTCACGTGAACAGTGCATGATCAGTCACGTGATCAGTGCATGATCAACACGTGATCAGTGCATGATCAGTCACGTGATCAGTACATGTAGCTACGTGATCATTGCATGATCAGCCACGTGATCAGTGCATGATAGCCACGTGATCAGTGCATGATAGCCACGTGATCAGTGCATGATCAGTCACGTGATACGTGTGTGATCAGCCACGTGATCAGTGCATGATAGCCACGTGATCAGTGCATGAGAGCCACGTGATCAGTGCATGATCAGTCACGTGATACATGTGTGATCAGCCACGTGATCAGTGCATGATGAGCCACGTGATCAGTGCAGGATCAATTACGTGATCAGTGCATGATCAGTCACGTGACCAGTACTTGGTTGCTACGTGATCGTTGCATGATCAGCCACGTGAGCAGTGCATGATAGCCACGTGATCAGTGCATGATCAGTCACGTGATCAGTGCATGATCAGTCACGTGACCAGTATATGGTAGCTACGTGATCATTCCATGACGAGCCACGTGAGCAGTGCATGATAGCCACGTGATGTGTGCATGATGAGTTACGTGAGCAGAGTATGATCAGCCACGTGATCAGTGCATGAGTGCCACGTGATCAGTGCATGATATGTCACGTGACAGGTGTGTGATCAGCCACGTGAACAGTGCATGTTCAGCCACGTGATCAGTGCATGATAGCCACGTGATCAGTGCATGATCAGTTACGTGAGCAGTGTATGATCAGCCACGTGATCAGTGCATGGTCAGACACGTGAACAGTGTATGATCAGCCACGTGATCAGTGCATGATATCCAAGTGATCAGTGCATGATCATCACGTGATCAGTGTATGATCAGCCACGTGAACAGTGCCTGCTCAGTCACGTGATCAGGGCCTGCTGAGCTGCGTGATTACTGTCTGCTCATCTGCTTGACAATTGCCAGCTGAGCTGCACGATTCCTGCCTGTCATCTGCTTGACAATTGACAGCTGTGCTGCGTAATTCCTGCCTACTAGCTGCTTGATTATTGCCAGCTGAGCAGCATGATTCCTCACAGCTGAGTTCCATGATTATTGCCTGCTGACTGTATAATTCGTGCCTACTCAGCTCTTTGTTTATTGCCTCCAGAGGCACATGATCAGTGTATGATAGCAAACATTATCAGTGCATGATCAGTCACATGATCAGAGCCATTAAGTCACGTGATCACTACATGATAGTCATGTGATCAGTCCATGCTCAGTCCCGGTATCAGTGCATGATCAGCCACGTGATCAGTGCATGATCAGCCAGGTGATCAGTTCATGATAGCTATGTGATCAGTGCATGATTTGTCACGTGATCAGTGCATGACCAGGCAGGTGATCAGTGCATGATCAGCCACGTGATCAGTGCATGATAGCCACGTGATCAGTGCATGATCAGTCACCTGATGGGTGTATGATCAGTCACGTGACCTGTACATGGTAGCTACATGATCATTGCATGATCAGCCACGTGAGTAGTGCATGATAGCCACGTGATCAGTGCATGATCAGTCACGTGATCAGTGCATGATCAGTCACGTGAACAGTGCATGATAAGTCACGTGATCAGTGCATGATCAATTACGTGATCAGTGCATGATCACTCACGTGACCAGTACATGGTAGCTACGTGATCATTGCATGATCAGCCACGTGATCAGTGCATGATAGCCACGTGATCAGTGCATGATCAGTCGCATGATCAGTGCATGATCATCCGGGTGATCAGTGCATGATCAGTCATGTGATCAGTGCATGATATAGACGTGATCAGTGCATGATCAGTCACGTGATCAGTGCATGATCAACCACGTGATCAGTGCATGATAGCCACGTGATCAGTGCATGATAGCCAGATGATCAGTGCATGATCAGTCACGTGATCAGTGCATGATCAGCCACGTGATCAGTGCATGATAGCCACTGATCAGTGCATGATCAGCCACGTGATCAGTGCATGATCAGTCACGTGATCAGTGCATGATCAGCCACGTGATCAGTGCATGATCAGCCACGTGATCAGTGCATGATCAGCCACGTGATCAGTGCATGATAGCCACGTGATCAGTGCATGATCAGTCACGTGAGCAGTGTATGATCAGCCACGTGATCAGTGCATGATAGCCACGTGATCAGTGCATGATCAGTTACGTGATCAGTGTATGATCAGCCACGTGAACAGTGCATGCTCAGTCACGTGATCTGGGCCTGCTGAGCTGCGTGATTACTGTCTGCTCATCTGCTTGACAATTGCCAGCTGAGCTGCACGATTCCTGCCTGTCATCTGCTTGACAATTATCAGCTGTGCTGCGTAATTCCTGCCTGCTCAGCTGCTTGATTATTGCCAGCTGTGCAGCATGATTCCTCACACCTGAGTTCCATGATTATTGCCTGCTGACTGTTTGATTCGTGCCTACTCAGCTCTTTGTTTATTGCCTCCAGAGGCACATGATCAGTGTATGATAGCAAACATGATCAGCGCATGATCAGTCACATGATCAGCGCCATTAAGTCACGTGATCACTACATGATAGTCATGTGATCAGTCCATGCTCAGTCACGGAATCAGTGCATGATCAGCCACGTGATCAGTGCATGATCAGCCACGTGATCAGTCATGATAGCCACGTGATCAGTGCATGATCAGTCACGTGATCAGTGCATGACCAGGCACGTGATCAGTGCATGATCAGCCACGTGATCAGTGCATGATAGCCACGTGATCAGTGCATGATCAGTCACCTGATGGGTGTATGATCAGTCACGTGACCAGTACATGGTAGCTACATGATCATTGCATGATCAGCCACGTGATCAGTGCATGATCAGTCACGTGATCAGTGCATGATCAGTCACGTGATCAGTGCATGATCAGTCACGTGATCAGTGCATGATCAATTACGTGATCAGTGCATGATCAGTCACGTGACCAGTGCATGATAGCTACGTGATCATTGCATGATCAGCACGTGATCAGTGCATGATAGCCACGTGATCAGTGCATGATAGCCACGTGATCAGTGCATGATCAGTCACGTGATCGTGTGTGATCAGCCACGTGATCAGTGCATGATAGCCACGTGATCAGTGCATGATAGCCACGTGATCAGTGCATGATCAGTCACGTGATCATGTGTGATCAGCCACGTGATCAGTGCATGATGAGCCACGTGATCAGTGCATGATCAATTACGTGATCAGTGCATGATCAGTCACGTGACCAGTACATGGTAGCCACGTGATCAGTGCATGATCAGCCACGTGATCAGTGCATGATAGCCACGTGATCAGTGCATGATCAGTCACGTGATCAGTGCATGATCAGTCACGTGACCAGTATATGGTAGCTATGTGATCATTCCATGACGAGCCACGTGAGCAGTGCATGATAGCCACGTGATGTGTGCATGATGAGTTACGTGAGCAGAGTATGATCAGCCACGTGATCAGTGCATGAGTGCCACGTGATCAGTGCATGATATGTCACGTGACAGGTGTGTGATCAGCCACGTGAACAGTGCATGTTCAGCCACGTGATCAGTGCATGATAGCCACGTGATCAGTGCATGATCAGTTACGTGAGCAGTGTATGATCAGCCACGTGATCAGTGCATGGTCAGACACGTGAACAGTGTATGATCAGCCACGTGATCAGTGCATGATATCCAAGTGATCAGTGCATGATCATCACGTGATCAGTGTATGATCAGCCACGTGAACAGTGCCTGCTCAGTCACGTGATCAGGGCCTGCTGAGCTGCGTGATTACTGTCTGCTCATCTGCTTGACAATTGCCAGCTGAGCTGCACGATTCCTGCCTGTCATCTGCTTGACAATTGACAGCTGTGCTGCGTAATTCCTGCCTGCTCAGCTGCTTGATTATTGCCAGCTGAGCAGCATGATTCCTCACAGCTGAGTTCCATGATTATTGCCTGCTGACTGTATAATTCGTGCCTACTCAGCTCTTTGTTTATTGCCTCCAGAGGCACATGATCAGTGTATGATAGCAAACATTATCAGTGCATGATCAGTCACATGATCAGCGCCATTAAGTCACGTGATCACTACATGATAGTCATGTGATCAGTCCATGCTCAGTCACGGTATCAGTGCATGATCAGCCACGTGATCAGTGCATGATCAGCCACGTGATCAGTTCATGATAGCCACGTGATCAGTGCATGATCAGTCACGTGATCAGTGCATGACCAGGCACGTGATCAGTGCATGATCAGCCACGTGATCAGTGCATGATAGCCACGTGATCAGTGCATGATCAGTCACCTGATGGGTGTATGATCAGTCACGTGACCAGTACATGGTAGCTACATGATCATTGCATGATCAGCCACGTGAGTAGTGCATGATAGCCACGTGATCAGTGCATGATCAGTCACGTGATCAGTGCATGATCAGTCACGTGATCAGTGCATGATAAGCCACGTGATCAGTGCATGATCAGCCACGTGATCAGTGCATGATCAGTCACGTGACCAGTGCATGGTAGCTACGTGATCAGTGCATGATCAGCCACGTGATCAGTGCATGATAGCCACGTGATCAGTGCATGATCAGTCACATGATCAGTGTATGATCATCACGTGATCAGTGCATGATCAGTCACGTGATCAGTGCATGATATAGACGTGATCAGTGCATGATCAGTCACGTGATCAGTGTATGATCAGCCACGTGATCAGTGCATGATAGCCACGTGATCAGTGCATGATAGCCAGTGATCAGTGCATGATCAGTCACGTGATCAGTGTATGATCAGCCACGTGATCAGTGCATGATAGCCACTGATCAGTGCATGATCAGCCACGTGATCAGTGCATGATCAGTCACGTGATCAGTGCATGATCAGCCACGTGATCAGTGCATGATCAGCCACGTGATCAGTGCATGATCAGCCACGTGATCAGTGCATGATAGCCACGTGATCAGTGCATGATCAGTCACGTGATCAGTGTATGATCAGCCACGTGATCAGTGCATGATAGCCACGTGATCAGTGCATGATCAGTCACGTGAGCAGCGTATGATCAGCCACGTGAACAGTGCATGCTCAGTCACGTGATCTGGGCCTGCTGAGCTGCGTGATTACTGTCTGCTCATCTGCTTGACAATTGCCAGCTGAGCTGCACGATTCCTGCCTGTCATCTGCTTGACAATTGTCAGCTGTGCTGCGTAATTCCTGCCTGCTCAGCTGCTTGATTATTGCCAGCTGTGCAGCATGATTCCTCACACCTGAGTTCCATGATTATTGCCTGCTGACTGTTTGATTCGTGCCTACTCAGCTCTTTGTTTATTGCCTCCAGAGGCACATGATCAGTGTATGATAGCAAACATGATCAGCGCATGATCAGTCACATGATCAGCGCCATTAAGTCACGTGATCACTACATGATAGTCATGTGATCAGTCCATGCTCAGTCACGGAATCAGTGCATGATCAGCCACGTGATCAGTGCATGATCAGCCAGGTGATCAGTGCATGATAGCTATGTGATCAGTGCATGATTTGTCACGTGATCAGTGCATGACCAGGCAGGTGATCAGTGCATGATCAGCCACGTGATCAGTGCATGATAGCCACGTGATCAGTGCATGATCAGTCACCTGATGGGTGTATGATCAGTCACGTGACCAGTACATGGTAGCTACATGATCATTGCATGATCAGCCACGTGATCAGTGCATGATCAGCCACGTGATCAGTGCATGATCAGTTACGTGATCAGTGCATGATCAGTCACGTGACCAGTACATGGTAGCTACGTGATCAGTGCATGATCAGCCACGTGATCAGTGCATGATAGCCACGTGATCAGTGCATGATCAGTCACGTGATCAGTGCATGATCAGTCACGTGATCAGTGCATGATCAGCCACGTGATCAGTGCATGATCAATTACGTGATCAGTGCATGATCAGTCACGTGACCAGTACATGGTAGCTACGTGATCAGTGCATGATCAGCCACGTGAGCAGTGCATGATAGCCACGTGATCAGTGCATGATCAGTCACATGATCAGTGCATGATCATCCGCGTGATCAGTGCATGATCAGTCATGTGATCAGTGCATGATATAGACGTGATCAGTGCATGATCAGTCACGTGATCAGTGCATGATCAGCCACGTGATCAGTGCATGATAGCCACGTGATCAGTGCATGATAGCCAGTGATCAGTGCATGATCAGTCACGTGATCAGTGCATGATCAGCCACGTGATCAGTGCATGATCAGCCACGTGATCAGTGCATGATCAGCCACGTGATCAGTGCATGATCAGTTACGTGAGCAGTGTATGATCAGCCACGTGATCAGTGCATGGTCAAACACGTGAACAGTGTATGATCAGCCACGTGATCAGTGCATGATAGCCACGTGATCAGTGCATGATCAGTTACGTGATCAGTGTATGATCAGCCACGTGAACAGTGCATGCTCAGTCACGTGATTTGGGCCTGCTGAGCTGCGTGATTACTGTCTGCTCATCTGCTTGACAATTGCCAGCTGAGCTGCACGATTCCTGCCTGTCATCTGCTTGACAATTGTCAGCTGTGCTGCGTAATTCCTGCCTGCTCAGCTGCTTGATTATTGCCAGCTGAGCAGCATGATTCCTCACACCTGAGTTCCATGATTATTGCCTGCTGACTGTTTGATTCGTGCCTACTCAGCTCTTTGTTTATTGCCTCCAGAGGCACATGATCAGTGTATGATAGCAAACATGATCAGCGCATGATCAGTCACATGATCAGCGCCATTAAGTCACGTGATCACTACATGATAGTCATGTGATCAGTCCATGCTCAGTCACGGTATCAGTGCATGATCAGCCACGTGATCAGTGCATGATCAGCCACGTGATCAGTTCATGATAGCCATGTGATCAGTGCATGATCAGTCACGTGATCAGTGCATGACCAGGCACGTGATCAGTGCATGATCAGCCACGTGATCAGTGCATGATAGCCACGTGATCAGTGCATGATCAGTCACCTGATGGGTGTATGATCAGTCACGTGACCAGTACATGGTAGCTACATGATCATTGCATGATCAGCCACGTGAGTAGTGCATGATAGCCACGTGATCAGTGCATGATCAGTCACGTGATCAGTGCATGATCAGTCACGTTAACAGTGCATGATAGTCACGTGATCAGTGCATGATCAGCCACGTGATCAGTGCATGATCAGTCACGTGATCAGTGCATGATCAGCCACGTGATCAGTGCATGATCAGTCACGTGATCAGTGCATGATATAGACGTGATCAGTGCATGATCAGTCACGTGATCAGTGCATGATAGCCACGTGATCAGTGCATGATCATCACGTGATCAGTGCATGATCAGTCACTGACCAGTACATGATAGCTACGTGATCAGTGCATGATCAGCCACGTGATCAGTGCATGATAGCCACGTGATCAGTGCATGATCAGTCACGTGATCAGTGCATGATCAGTCATGTGATCAGTGCATGATCAGGCACGTGATCAGTGCATGATCAGCCACGTGATCAGTGCATGATAGCCACGTGATCAGTGCATGATCAGTCACGTGATCAGTGCATGATCAGTCACGTGATCAGTGCATGATCAGCCACGTGATCAGTGCATGATCAGCCACGTGATCAGTGCATGATCAATTACGTGATCAGTGCATGATCAGTCACGTGACCAGTGCATGGTAGCTACGTGATCAGTGCATGATCAGCCACGTGATCAGTGCATGATAGCCACGTGATCAGTGCATGATCAGTCACGTGATCAGTGCATGATCAGTCACGTGATCAGTGCATGATCAGTCACGTGATCAGTGCATGATCAATTACGTGATCAGTGCATGATCAGTCACGTGACCAGTGCATGATAGCTACGTGATCATTGCATGATCAGCCACGTGATCAGTGCATGATAGCCACGTGATCAGTGCATGATAGCCACGTGATCAGTGCATGATCAGTCATGTGATAGTGTGTGATCAGCCACGTGATCAGTGCATGATAGCCACGTGATCAGTGCATGATAGCCACGTGATCAGTGCATGATCAGTCACGTGATCAGTGCATGATCAGCCACGTGATCAGTGCATGATCAGCCACGTGATCAGTGCATGATCAGTTACGTGATCAGTGCATGATCAGTCACGTGATCAGTGCATGGTTGCTACGTGATCAGTGCATGATCAGCCACGTGATCAGTGCATGATAGCCACGTGATCAGTGCATGATCAGTCACGTGATCAGTGCATGATCAGTCACGTGACCAGTGCATGGTAGCTATGTGATCATTGCATGATCAGCCACGTGATCAGTGCATGATAGCCACGTGATCAGTGCATGATCAGTCACGTGATCAGTGCATGATCAGCCACGTGATCAGTGCATGATGCCACGTGATCAGTGCATGATAGTCACGTGATCAGTGCATGATCAGCCACGTGATCAGTGCATGATCAGCCACGTGATCAGTGCATGATAGCCACGTGATCAGTGCATGATCAGTCACGTGATCAGTGCATGATCAGTCACGTGATCAGTGCATGATCAGTCACGTGATCAGTGCATGATCAGCCACGTGATCAGTGCATGATCAGTCACGTGATCAGTGCATGATCATCCACGTGATCAGTGCATGATCAGTCACGTGATCAGTGCATGATATAGACGTGATCAGTGCATGATCAGTCACGTGATCAGTGCATGATAGCCACGTGATCAGTGCATGATCAGTCACGTGATCAGTGCATGATCAGTCACGTGACCAGTACATGGTAGCTACATGATCATTGCATGATCAGCCACGTGATCAGTGCATGATAGCCACGTGATCAGTGCATGATCAGTCACGTGATCAGTGCATGATCAGTCATGTGATCAGTGCATGATCAGCCACGTGATCAGTGCATGATCAGCCACGTGATCAGTGCATGATAGCCACGTGATCAGTGCATGATCAGTCACGTGATCAGTGCATGATCAGTCACGTGATCAGTGCATGATCAGCCACGTGATCAGTGCATGATCAGCCACGTGATCAGTGCATGATCAATTACGTGATCAGTGCATGATCAGTCACGTGACCAGTGCATGGTAGCTACGTGATCAGTGCATGATCAGCCACGTGATCAGTGCATGATAGCCACGTGATCAGTGCATGATCAGTCACGTGATCAGTGCATGATCAGTCACGTGATCAGTGCATGATCAGTCACGTGATCAGTGCATGATCAATTACGTGATCAGTGCATGATCAGTCACGTGATCAGTGCATGGTAGCTACGTGATCAGTGCATGATCAGCCACGTGATCAGTGCATGATAGCCACGTGATCAGTGCATGATAGCCACGTGATCAGTGCATGATCAGTCACGTGATCAGTGCATGATCAGCCACGTGATCAGTGCATGATAGCCACGTGATCAGTGCATGATCAGTCACGTGATCAGTGTGATCAGCCACGTGATCAGTGCATGATCAGCCACGTGATCAGTGCATGATCAGTCACGTGATCAGTGCATGATCAGTCACGTGATCAGTGCATGGTAGCTACGTGATCAGTGCATGATCAGCCACGTGATCAGTGCATGATAGCCACGTGATCAGTGCATGATCAGTCACGTGATCAGTGCATGATCAGTCACGTGATCAGTGCATGGTAGCTACGTGATCATTGCATGACAGCCACGTGAGCAGTGCATGATAGCCACGTGATCAGTGCATGATCAGTCACGTGATCAGTGTATGATCAGCCACGTGATCAGTGCATGAGTGCCACGTGATCAGTGCATGATAGTCACGTGACAGGTGCATGATCAGCCACGTGATCAGTGCATGATCAGCCACGTGATCAGTGCATGATAGCCACGTGATCAGTGCATGATCAGTCACGTGATCAGTGCATGATCAGTCACGTGATCAGTGCATGATCAGTCACGTGATCAGTGCATGATCAGCCACGTGATCAGTGCATGATCAGTCACGTGATCAGTGCATGATCAGCCACGTGATCAGTGCATGATCAGTCACGTGATCAGTGCATGATATAGACGTGATCAGTGCATGATCAGTCTCGTGATAAGTGCATGATAGCCACGTGATCAGTGCATGATCAGTCACCTGATGGGTGTATGATCAGTCAACTGACCGGTACATGGTAGCTACATGATCATTGCATGATCAGCCACGTGAGTAGTGCATGATAGCCACGTGATCAGTGCATGATCAGTCACGTGATCAGTGCATGATCAGTCATGTGATCAGTGCATGATCAGGCACGTGATCAGTGCATGATCAGCCACGTGATCAGTGCATGATAGCCACGTGATCAGTGCATGATCAGTCACGTGATCAGTGCATGATCAGTCACGTGATCAGTGCATGATCAGCCACGTGATCAGTGCATGATCAGCCACGTGATCAGTGCATGATCAATCACGTGATCAGTGCATGATCAGTCACGTGACCAGTGCATGGTAGCTACGTGATCATTGCATGATCAGCCACGTGATCAGTGCATGATAGCCACGTGATCAGTGCATGATCAGTCACGTGATCAGTGCATGATCAGTCACGTGATCAGTGCATGATCAGTCACGTGATCAGTGCATGATCAATTACGTGATCAGTGCATGATCAGTCACGTGACCAGTACATGGTAGCTACGTGATCATTGCATGATCAGCCACGTGATCAGTGCATGATAGCCACGTGATCAGTGCATGATAGCCACGTGATCAGTGCATGATCAGTCACGTGATACGTGTGTGATCAGCCACGTGATCAGTGCATGATAGCCACGTGATCAGTGCATGAGAGCCACGTGATCAGTGCATGATCAGTCACGTGATACATGTGTGATCAGCCACGTGATCAGTGCATGATGAGCCACGTGATCAGTGCAGGATCAATTACGTGATCAGTGCATGATCAGTCACGTGACCAGTACATGGTTGCTACGTGATCGTTGCATGATCAGCCACGTGAGCAGTGCATGATAGCCACGTGATCAGTGCATGATCAGTTACGTGATCAGTGCATGATCAGTCACGTGACCAGTATATGGTAGCTACGTGATCATTCCATGACGAGCCACGTGAGCAGTGCATGATAGCCACGTGATGTGTGCATGATGAGTTACGTGAGCAGAGTATGATCAGCCACGTGATCAGTGCATGAGTGCCACGTGATCAGTGCATGATATGTCACGTGACAGGTGTGTGATCATCCACGTGAACAGTGCATGTTCAGCCACGTGATCAGTCCATGATAGCCACGTGATCAGTGCATGATCAGTTACCTGAGCACTGTATGATCAGCCACGTGATCAGTGCATGGTCAGACACGTGAACAGTGTATGATCAGCCACGTGATCAGTGCATGATATCCAAGTGATCAGTGCATGATCATCACGTGATCAGTGTATGATCAGCCACGTGAACAGTGCCTGCTCAGTCACGTGATCAGGGCCTGCTGAGCTGCGTGATTACTGTCTGCTCATCTGCTTGACAATTGCCAGCTGAGCTGCACGATTCCTGCCTGTCATCTGCTTGACAATTGCCAGCTGTGCTGCGTAATTCCTGCCTACTAGCTGCTTGATTATTGCCAGCTGAGCAGCATGATTCCTCACAGCTGAGTTCCATGATTATTGCCTGCTGACTGTATAATTCGTGCCTACTCAGCTCTTTGTTTATTGCCTCCAGAGGCACATGATCAGTGTATGATAGCAAACATTATCAGTGCATGATCAGTCACATGATCAGCGCCATTAAGTCACGTGATCACTACATGATAGTCATGTGATCAGTCCATGCTCAGTCACGGTATCAGTGCATGATCAGCCACGTGATCAGTGCATGATCAGCCAGGTGATCAGTTCATGATAGCCATGTGATCAGTGCATGATTTGTCACGTGATCAGTGCATGACCAGGCAGGTGATCAGTGCATGATCAGCCACGTGATCAGTGCATGATAGCCACGTGATCAGTGCATGATCAGTCACCTGATGGGTGTATGATCAGTCACGTGACCAGTACATGGTAGCTACATGATCATTGCATGATCAGCCACGTGAGTAGTGCATGATAGCCACGTGATCAGTGCATGATCAGTCACGTGATCAGTGCATGATCAGTCACGTGAACAGTGCATGATAAGTCACGTGATCAGTGCATGATCAATTACGTGATCAGTGCATGATCACTCACGTGACCAGTACATGGTAGCTACGTGATCATTGCATGATCAGCCACGTGATCAGTGCATGATAGCCACGTGATCAGTGCATGATCAGTCACATGATCAGTGTATGATCATCCACGTGATCAGTGCATGGGCAGTCATGTGATCAGTGCATGATATAGACGTGATCAGTGCATGATCAGTCACGTGATCAGTGTATGATCAGCCACGTGATCAGTGCATGATAGCCACGTGATGAGTGCATGATAGCCAGATGATCAGTGCATGATCAGTCACGTGATCAGTGCATGATCAGCCACGTGATCAGTGCATGATAGCCACTGATCAGTGCATGATCAGCCACGTGATCAGTGCATGATCAGTTACGTGATCAGTGTATGATCAGCCACGTGATCAGTGCATGGTCAGACACGTGATCAGTGCATGATCAGCCACGTGATCAGTGCATGATAGCCACGTGATCAGTGCATGATCAGTCACGTGAGCAGTGTATGATCAGCCACGTGATCAGTGCATGATAGCCACGTGATCAGTGCATGATCAGTTACGTGATCAGTGTATGATCAGCCACGTGAACAGTGCATGCTCAGTCACGTGATCTGGGCCTGCTGAGCTGCGTGATTACTGTCTGCTCATCTGCTTGACAATTGCCAGCTGAGCTGCACGATTCCTGCCTGTCATCTGCTTGACAATTATCAGCTGTGCTGCGTAATTCCTGCCTGCTCAGCTGCTTGATTATTGCCAGCTGTGCAGCATGATTCCTCACACCTGAGTTCCATGATTATTGCCTGCTGACTGTTTGATTCGTGCCTACTCAGCTCTTTGTTTATTGCCTCCAGAGGCACATGATCAGTGTATGATAGCAAACATGATCAGCGCATGATCAGTCACATGATCAGCGCCATTAAGTCACGTGATCACTACATGATAGTCATGTGATCAGTCCATGCTCAGTCACGGAATCAGTGCATGATCAGCCACGTGATCAGTGCATGATCAGCCACGTGATCAGTTCATGATAGCTATGTGATCAGTGCATGATTTGTCACGTGATCAGTGCATGACCAGGCAGGTGATCAGTGCATGATCAGCCACGTGATCAGTGCATGATAGCCACGTGATCAGTGCATGATCAGTCACCTGATGGGTGTATGATCAGTCACGTGACCAGTACATGGTAGCTACATGATCATTGCATGATCAGCCACGTGATCAGTGCATGATCAGCCACGTGATCAGTGCATGATCAGTTACGTGATCAGTGCATGATCAGTCACGTGACCAGTATAGGTACGTGATCATTGCATGATCAGCCACGTGATCAGTGCATGATAGCCACGTGATCAGTGCATGATCAGTCACGTGATCAGTGCATGATCACTCACGTGATCAGTGCATGATCAGCCACGTGATCAGTGCATGATCAATTACGTGATCAGTGCATGATCAGTCACGTGATCAGTACATGGTAGCTACGTGATCATTGCATGATCAGCCACGTGAGCAGTGCATGATAGCCACGTGATCAGTGCATGATCAGTCACATGATCAGTGTATGATCATCCACGTGATCAGTGCATGATCAGTCATGTGATCAGTGCATGATATAGACGTGATCAGTGCATGATCAGTCACGTGATCAGTGCATGATCAGCCACGTGATCAGTGCATGATAGCCACGTGATGAGTGCATGATAGCCAGTGATCAGTGCATGATCAGTCACGTGATCAGTGTATGATCAGCCACGTGATCAGTGCATGATCAGCCACGTGATCAGTGCATGATCAGCCACGTGATCAGTGCATGATCAGTTACGTGAGCAGTGTATGATCAGCCACGTGATCAGTGCATGGTCAAACACGTGAACAGTGTATGATCAGCCACGTGATCAGTGCATGATAGCCACGTGATCAGTGCATGATCAGTTACGTGATCAGTGTATGATCAGCCACGTGAACAGTGCATGCTCAGTCACGTGATTTGGGCCTGCTGAG
This sequence comes from Bos javanicus, assembly GCF_032452875.1. Taxonomy (NCBI): domain Eukaryota; kingdom Metazoa; phylum Chordata; class Mammalia; order Artiodactyla; family Bovidae; genus Bos; species Bos javanicus. The sequence goes on along the minus strand of NW_026894100.1, from coordinate 147,022 downwards.
CTGCGTGATTACTGTCTGCTCATCTGCTTGACAATTGCCAGCTGAGCTGCACGATTCCTGCCTGTCATCTGCTTGACAATTGTCAGCTGTGCTGCGTAATTCCTGCCTGCTCAGCTGCTTGATTATTGCCAGCTGAGCAGCATGATTCCTCACACCTGAGTTCCATGATTATTGCCTGCTGACTGTTTGATTCGTGCCTACTCAGCTCTTTGTTTATTGCCTCCAGAGGCACATGATCAGTGTATGATAGCAAACATGATCAGCGCATGATCAGTCACATGATCAGCGCCATTAAGTCACGTGATCACTACATGATAGTCATGTGATCAGTCCATGCTCAGTCACGGTATCAGTGCATGATCAGCCACGTGATCAGTGCATGATCAGCCACGTGATCAGTTCATGATAGCTATGTGATCAGTGCATGATTTGTCACGTGATCAGTGCATGACCAGGCAGGTGATCAGTGCATGATCAGCCACGTGATCAGTGCATGATAGCCACGTGATCAGTGCATGATCAGTCACCTGATGGGTGTATGATCAGTCACGTGACCAGTACATGGTAGCTACATGATCATTGCATGATCAGCCACGTGAGTAGTGCATGATAGCCACGTGATCAGTGCATGATCAGTCACGTGATCAGTGCATGATCAGTCACGTGATCAGTGCATGATCAGTCACGTGATCAGTGCATGATCAGCCACGTGATCAGTGCATGATCAGTCACGTGATCAGTGCATGATCAGCCACGTGATCAGTGCATGATCAGTCACGTGATCAGTGCATGATAGACGTGATCAGTGCATGATCAGTCACGTGATCAGTGCATGATAGCCACGTGATCAGTGCATGATCATCACCTGATCAGTGCATGATCAGTCACTGACCAGTACATGGTAGCTACGTGATCAGTGCATGATCAGCCACGTGATCAGTGCATGATAGCCACGTGATCAGTGCATGATCAGTCACGTGATCAGTGCATGATCAGTCATGTGATCAGTGCATGATCAGGCACGTGATCAGTGCATGATCAGCCACGTGATCAGTGCATGATAGCCACGTGATCAGTGCATGATCAGTCACGTGATCAGTGCATGATCAGTCACGTGATCAGTGCATGATCAGCCACGTGATCAGTGCATGATCAGCCACGTGATCAGTGCATGATCAACGTGATCAGTGCATGATCAGTCACGTGACCAGTGCATGGTAGCTACGTGATCAGTGCATGATCAGCCACGTGAGCAGTGCATGATAGCCACGTGATCAGTGCATGATCAGTCACGTGATCAGTGCATGATCAGTCACGTGATCAGTGCATGATCAGTCACGTGATCAGTGCATGATCAATTACGTGATCAGTGCATGATCAGTCACGTGATCAGTGCATGGTAGCTACGTGATCATTGCATGATCAGCCACGTGATCAGTGCATGATAGCCACGTGATCAGTGCATGATAGCCACGTGATCAGTGCATGATCAGTCATGTGATAGTGTGTGATCAGCCACGTGATCAGTGCATGATAGCCACGTGATCAGTGCATGATAGCCACGTGATCAGTGCATGATCAGTCACGTGATCAGTGTATGATCAGCCACGTGATCAGTGCATGATCAGCCACGTGATCAGTGCATGATCAATCACGTGATCAGTGCATGATCAGTCACGTGACCAGTACATGGTTGCTACGTGATCAGTGCATGATCAGCCACGTGATCAGTGCATGATAGCCACGTGATCAGTGCATGATCAGTCACGTGATCAGTGCATGATCAGTCACGTGACCAGTGCATGATAGCTACGTGATCATTGCATGACAGCCACGTGAGCAGTGCATGATAGCCACGTGATCAGTGCATGATCAGTTACGTGATCAGTGCATGATCAGCCACGTGATCAGTGCATGAGTGCCACGTGATCAGTGCATGATATGTCACGTGACAGTGTGTGATCAGCCACGTGATCAGTGCATGATCAGCCACGTGATCAGTGCATGATAGCCACGTGATCAGTGCATGATCAGTCACGTGATCAGTGCATGATCAGTCACGTGATCAGTGCATGATCAGTCACGTGATCAGTGCATGATCAGCCACGTGATCAGTGCATGATCTGTCACGTGATTAGTGTATGATCATCCACGTGATCAGTGCATGGGCAGTCACGTGATCAGTGCATGATATAGACGTGATCAGTGCATGATCAGTCACGTGATCAGTGCATGATAGCCACGTGATCAGTGCATGATCAGTCACCTGATGGGTGCATGATCAGTCAACTGACCAGTACATGGTAGCTACATGATCATTGCATGATCAGCCACGTGAGTAGTGCATGATAGCCACGTGATCAGTGCATGATCAGTCACGTGATCAGTGCATGATCAGTCATGTGATCAGTGCATGATCAGGCACGTGATCAGTGCATGATCAGCCACGTGATCAGTGCATGATAGCCACGTGATCAGTGCATGATCAGTCACGTGATCAGTGCATGATCAGTCACGTGATCAGTGCATGATCAGCCACGTGATCAGTGCATGATCAGCCACGTGATCAGTGCATGATCACGTGATCAGTGCATGATCAGTCACGTGATCAGTGCATGGTAGCTACGTGATCAGTGCATGATCAGCCACGTGATCAGTGCATGATAGCCACGTGATCAGTGCATGATCAGTCACGTGATCAGTGCATGATCACTCACGTGATCAGTGCATGATCAGTCACGTGATCAGTGCATGATCAATTACGTGATCAGTGCATGATCAGTCACGTGATCAGTACATGGTAGCTACGTGATCAGTGCATGATCAGCCACGTGATCAGTGCATGATAGCCACGTGATCAGTGCATGATAGCCACGTGATCAGTGCATGATCAGTCATGTGATAGTGTGTGATCAGCCACGTGATCAGTGCATGATAGCCACGTGATCAGTGCATGATAGCCACGTGATCAGTGCATGATCAGTCACGTGATCATGTGTGATCAGCCACGTGATCAGTGCATGATGAGCCACGTGATCAGTGCATGATCAATTACGTGATCAGTGCATGATCAGTCACGTGACCAGTACATGGTTGCTACGTGATCGTTGCATGATCAGCCACGTGAGCAGTGCATGATAGCCACGTGATCAGTGCATGATCAGTCACGTGATCAGTGCATGATCAGTCACGTGACCAGTATATGGTAGCTATGTGATCATTCCATGACGAGCCACGTGAGCAGTGCATGATAGCCACGTGATGTGTGCATGATGAGTTACGTGAGCAGAGTATGATCAGCCACGTGATCAGTGCATGAGTGCCACGTGATCAGTGCATGATATGTCACGTGACAGGTGTGTGATCAGCCACGTGAACAGTGCATGTTCAGCCACGTGATCAGTCCATGATAGCCACGTGATCAGTGCATGATCAGTTACCTGAGCACTGTATGATCAGCCACGTGATCAGTGCATGGTCAGACACGTGAACAGTGTATGATCAGCCACGTGATCAGTGCATGATATCCAAGTGATCAGTGCATGATCATCACGTGATCAGTGTATGATCAGCCACGTGAACAGTGCCTGCTCAGTCACGTGATCAGGGCCTGCTGAGCTGCGTGATTACTGTCTGCTCATCTGCTTGACAATTGCCAGCTGAGCTGCACGATTCCTGCCTGTCATCTGCTTGACAATTGCCAGCTGTGCTGCGTAATTCCTGCCTGCTCAGCTGCTTGATTATTGCCAGCTGAGCAGCATGATTCCTCACAGCTGAGTTCCATGATTATTGCCTGCTGACTGTTTGATTCGTGCCTACTCAGCTCTTTGTTTATTGCCTCCAGAGGCACATGATCAGTGTATGATAGCAAACATTATCAGTGCATGATCAGTCACATGATCAGCGCCATTAAGTCACGTGATCACTACATGATAGTCATGTGATCAGTCCATGCTCAGTCACGGTATCAGTGCATGATCAGCCACGTGATCAGTGCATGATCAGCCAGGTGATCAGTTCATGATAGCTATGTGATCAGTGCATGATTTGTCACGTGATCAGTGCATGACCAGGCAGGTGATCAGTGCATGATCAGCCACGTGATCAGTGCATGATAGCCACGTGATCAGTGCATGATCAGTCACCTGATGGGTGTATGATCAGTCACGTGACCAGTACATGGTAGCTACATGATCATTGCATGATCAGCCACGTGAGTAGTGCATGATAGCCACGTGATCAGTGCATGATCAGTCACGTGATCAGTGCATGATCAGTCACGTTAACAGTGCATGATAAGTCACGTGATCAGTGCATGATCAGTTACGTGATCAGTGCATGATCACTCACGTGACCAGTACATGGTAGCTACGTGATCAGTGCATGATCAGCCACGTGATCAGTGCATGATAGCCACGTGATCAGTGCATGATCTGTCGCATGATCAGTGTATGATCATCCGCGTGATCAGTGCATGGGCAGTCATGTGATCAGTGCATGATATAGACGTGATCAGTGCATGATCAGTCACGTGATCAGTGTATGATCAGCCACGTGATCAGTGCATGATAGCCAGGTGATGAGTGCATGATAGCCAGATGATCAGTGCATGATCAGTCACGTGATCAGTGCATGATCAGCCACGTGATCAGTGCATGATAGCCACGTGATCAGTGCATGATCAGCCACGTGATCAGTGCATGATCAGTTACGTGAGCAGTGCATGATCAGCCACGTGATCAGTGCATGATCAGACACGTGATCAGTGCATGATCAGCCACGTGATCAGTGCATGATAGCCACGTGATCAGTGCATGATCAGTTACGTGAGCAGTGTATGATCAGCCACGTGATCAGTGCATGATAGCCACGTGATCAGTGCATGATCAGTTACGTGATCAGTGTATGATCAGCCACGTGAACAGTGCATGCTCAGTCACGTGATCTGGGCCTGCTGAGCTGCGTGATTACTGTCTGCTCATCTGCTTGACAATTGCCAGCTGAGCTGCACGATTCCTGCCTGTCATCTGCTTGACAATTATCAGCTGTGCTGCGTAATTCCTGCCTGCTCAGCTGCTTGATTATTGCCAGCTGTGCAGCATGATTCCTCACACCTGAGTTCCATGATTATTGCCTGCTGACTGTTTGATTCGTGCCTACTCAGCTCTTTGTTTATTGCCTCCAGAGGCACATGATCAGTGTATGATAGCAAACATGATCAGCGCATGATCAGTCACATGATCAGCGCCATTAAGTCACGTGATCACTACATGATAGTCATGTGATCAGTCCATGCTCAGTCACGGAATCAGTGCATGATCAGCCACGTGATCAGTGCATGATCAGCCACGTGATCAGTTCATGATAGCCATGTGATCAGTGCATGATTTGTCACGTGATCAGTGCATGACCAGGCAGGTGATCAGTGCATGATCAGCCACGTGATCAGTGCATGATAGCCACGTGATCAGTGCATGATCAGTCACCTGATGGGTGTATGATCAGTCACCTGACCGGTACATGGTAGCTACATGATCATTGCATGATCAGCCACGTGATCAGTGCATGATCAGCCACGTGATCAGTGCATGATCAGTTACGTGATCAGTGCATGATCAGTCACGTGACCAGTATATGGTAGCTAGGTGATCATTGCATGATCAGCCACATGAGCCGTGCATGATAGCCACGTGATCAGTGCATGATCAGTCACGTGATCAGTGCATGATCACTCACGTTAACAGTGCATGATAAGTCACGTGATCAGTGCATGATCAATTACGTGATCAGTGCATGATCAGTCACGTGACCAGTACATGGTAGCTACGTGATCATTGCATGAACAGCCGCGTGAGCAGTGCATGATAGCCACGTGATCAGTGCATGATCAGTCACATGATCAGTGTAGGATCATCCGGGTGATCAGTGCATGATCAGTCACGTGATCAGTGCATGATATAGACGTGATCAGTGCATGATCAGTCTCGTGATCAGTGCATGATCAACCACGTGATCAGTGCATGATAGCCACGTGATCAGTGCATGATAGCCAGTGATCAGTGCATGATCAGTCACGTGATCAGTGCATGATCAGCCACGTGATCAGTGCATGATAGCCACGTGATCAGTGCATGATCAGCCACGTGATCAGTGCATGATCAGTTACGTGAGCAGTGCATGATCAGCCACGTGATCAGTGCATGGTCAAACACGTGAACAGTGTATGATCAGCCACGTGATCAGTGCATGATAGCCACGTGATCAGTGCATGATCAGTTACGTGATCAGTGTATGATCAGCCACGTGAACAGTGCATGCTCAGTCACGTGATCTGGGCCTGCTGAGCTGCGTGATTACCGTCTGCTCATCTGCTTGACAATTGCCAGCTGAGCTGCACGATTCCTGCCTGTCATCTGCTTGACAATTATCAGCTGTGCTGCGTAATTCCTGCCTGCTCAGCTGCTTGATTATTGCCAGCTGAGCAGCATGATTCCTCACACCTGAGTTCCATGATTATTGCCTGCTGACTGTTTGATTCGTGCCTACTCAGCTCTTTGTTTATTGCCTCCAGAGGCACATGATCAGTGTATGATAGCAAACATGATCAGCGCATGATCAGTCACATGATCAGCGCCATTAAGTCACGTGATCACTACATGATAGTCATGTGATCAGTCCATGCTCAGTCACGGTATCAGTGCATGATCAGCCACGTGATCAGTGCATGATCAGCCACGTGATCAGTTCATGATAGCCATGTGATCAGTGCATGATTTGTCACGTGATCAGTGCATGACCAGGCACGTGATCAGTGCATGATCAGCCACGTGATCAGTGCATGATAGCCACGTGATCAGTGCATGATCAGTCACCTGATGGGTGTATGATCAGTCACGTGACCAGTACATGATAGCTACATGATCATTGCATGATCAGCCACGTGAGTAGTGCATGATAGCCACGTGATCAGTGCATGATCAGTCACGTGATCAGTGCATGATCAGTCACGTGATCAGTGCATGATCAGTCACGTGATCAGTGCATGATCAGCCACGTGATCAGTGCATGATCAGTCACGTGATCAGTGCATGATCAGCCACGTGATCAGTGCATGATCAGTCACGTGATCAGTGCATGATATCACGTGATCAGTGCATGATCAGTCACGTGATCAGTGCATGATAGCCACGTGATCAGTGCATGATCATCACCTGATCAGTGTATGATCAGTCACGTGACCAGTGCATGATAGCTACATGATCAGTGCATGATCAGCCACGTGATAGTGCATGATAGCCACGTGATCAGTGCATGATCAGTCACGTGATCAGTGCATGATCAGTCACGTGATCAGTGCATGATCAGCCACGTGATCAGTGCATGATCAGCCACGTGATCAGTGCATGATAGCCACGTGATCAGTGCATGATCAGTCACGTGATCAGTGCATGATCAGTCACGTGATCAGTGCATGATCAGCCACGTGATCAGTGCATGATCAGCCACGTGATCAGTGCATGATCAATTACGTGATCAGTGCATGATCAGTCACGTGACCAGTGCATGGTAGCCACGTGATCATTGCATGATCAGCCACGTGATCAGTGCATGATAGCCACGTGATCAGTGCATGATCAGTCACGTGATCAGTGCATGATCAGCCACGTGATCAGTGCATGATCAGTCACGTGATCAGTGCATGATCAATTACGTGATCAGTGCATGATCAGTCACGTGACCAGTGCATGATAGCTACGTGATCAGTGCATGATCAGCCACGTGATCAGTGCATGATAGCCACGTGATCAGTGCATGATAGCCACGTGATCAGTGCATGATCAGTCACGTGATAGTGCATGATCAGCCACGTGATCAGTGCATGATAGCCACGTGATCAGTGCATGATCAGCCACGTGATCAGTGCATGATCAGTCACGTGATCATGTGTGATCAGCCACGTGATCAGTGCATGATCAGCCACGTGATCAGTGCATGATCAATTACGTGATCAGTGCATGATCAGTCACGTGATCAGTACATGGTAGCTACGTGATCAGTGCATGATCAGCCACGTGAGCAGTGCATGATAGCCACGTGATCAGTGCATGATCAGTCACGTGATCAGTGCATGATCAGTCACGTGATCAGTATATAGCTACGTGATCATTGCATGATCAGCCACGTGATCAGTGCATGATAGCCACGTGATCAGTGCATGATCAGTTACGTGATCAGTGCATGATCAGCCACGTGATCAGTGCATGATGCCACGTGATCAGTGCATGATAGTCACGTGATCAGTGTGTGATCAGCCACGTGATCAGTGCATGATCAGCCACGTGATCAGTGCATGATAGCCACGTGATCAGTGCATGATCAGTCACGTGATCAGTGCATGATCAGCCACGTGATCAGTGCATGATCAGTCACGTGATCAGTGCATGATCAGCCACGTGATCAGTGCATGATCAGTCACATGATCAGTGCATGATCAGCCACGTGATCAGTGCATGATCAGTCATGTGATCAGTGCATGATATAGACGTGATCAGTGCATGATCAGTCACGTGATCAGTGCATGATAGCCACGTGATCAGTGCATGATCAGTCACGTGATCAGTGCATGATCAGTCACTGACCAGTACATGGTAGCTACATGATCATTGCATGATCAGCCACGTGATAGTGCATGATAGCCACGTGATCAGTGCATGATCAGTCACGTGATCAGTGCATGATCAGTCATGTGATCAGTGCATGATCAGGCACGTGATCAGTGCATGATCAGCCACGTGATCAGTGCATGATAGCCACGTGATCAGTGCATGATCAGTCACGTGATCAGTGCATGATCAGTCACGTGATCAGTGCATGATCAGCCACGTGATCAGTGCATGATCAGCCACGTGATCAGTGCATGATCAATTACGTGATCAGTGCATGATCAGTCACGTGACCAGTGCATGGTAGCCACGTGATCAGTGCATGATCAGCCACGTGAGTGCATGATAGCCACGTGATCAGTGCATGATCAGTCACGTGATCAGTGCATGATCAGTCACGTGATCAGTGCATGATCAGTCACGTGATCAGTGCATGATCATTACGTGATCAGTGCATGATCAGTCACGTGATCAGTACATGATAGCTACGTGATCAGTGCATGATCAGCCACGTGATCAGTGCATGATAGCCACGTGATCAGTGCATGATAGCCACGTGATCAGTGCATGATCAGTCACGTGATCAGTGCATGATCAGCCACGTGATCAGTGCATGATAGCCACGTGATCAGTGCATGATCAGTCACGTGATCAGTGCATGATCAGCCACGTGATCAGTGCATGATCAGCCACGTGATCAGTGCATGATCAATTACGTGATCAGTGCATGATCAGTCACGTGATCAGTGCATGATAGCTACGTGATCAGTGCATGATCAGCCACGTGATCAGTGCATGATAGCCACGTGATCAGTGCATGATCAGTCACGTGATCAGTGCATGATCAGTCACGTGATCAGTGCATGATAGCTACGTGATCATTGCATGACAGCCACGTGAGCAGTGCATGATAGCCACGTGATCAGTGCATGATCAGTTACGTGATCAGTGCATGATCAGCCACGTGATCAGTGCATGATAGTCACGTGATCAGTGTGTGATCAGCCACGTGATCAGTGCATGATCAGCCACGTGATCAGTGCATGATAGCCACGTGATCAGTGCATGATCAGTCACGTGATCAGTGCATGATCAGTCACGTGATCAGTGCATGATCAGTCACGTGATCAGTGCATGATCAGCCACGTGATCAGTGCATGATCAGTCACGTGATCAGTGCATGATCATCCACGTGATCAGTGCATGATCAGTCACGTGATCAGTGCATGATATAGACGTGATCAGTGCATGATCAGTCACGTGATCAGTGCATGATAGCCACGTGATCAGTGCATGATCAGTCACCTGATGGGTGTATGATCAGTCACTGACCAGTACATGGTAGCTACATGATCATTGCATGATCAGCCACGTGATAGTGCATGATAGCCACGTGATCAGTGCATGATCAGTCACGTGATCAGTGCATGATCAGTCATGTGATCAGTGCATGATCAGGCACGTGATCAGTGCATGATCAGCCACGTGATCAGTGCATGATAGCCACGTGATCAGTGCATGATCAGTCACGTGATCAGTGCATGATCAGTCACGTGATCAGTGCATGATCAGCCACGTGATCAGTGCATGATCAGCCACGTGATCAGTGCATGATCAGCCACGTGATCAGTGCATGATCAGTCACGTGATCAGTGCATGGTAGCTACGTGATCATTGCATGATCAGCCACGTGATCAGTGCATGATAGCCACGTGATCAGTGCATGATCAGTCACGTGATCAGTGCATGATCAGTCACGTGATCAGTGCATGATCAGTCACGTGATCAGTGCATGATCAATTACGTGATCAGTGCATGATCAGTCACGTGACCAGTACATGGTAGCACGTGATCATTGCATGATCAGCCACGTGATCAGTGCATGATAGCCACGTGATCAGTGCATGATAGCCACGTGATCAGTGCATGATCAGTCACGTGATAGTGCATGATCAGCCACGTGATCAGTGCATGATAGCCACGTGATCAGTGCATGATAGCCACGTGATCAGTGCATGATCAGTCACGTGATCAGTGCATGATCAGCCACGTGATCAGTGCATGATGAGCCACGTGATCAGTGCATGATCAATTACGTGATCAGTGCATGATCAGTCACGTGACCAGTACATGGTTGCTACGTGATCGTGCATGATCAGCCACGTGAGCAGTGCATGATAGCCACGTGATCAGTGCATGATCAGTCACGTGATCAGTGCATGATCAGTCACGTGACCAGTATATGGTAGCTACGTGATCATTCCATGACGAGCCACGTGAGCAGTGCATGATAGCCACGTGATGTGTGCATGATGAGTTACGTGAGCAGAGTATGATCAGCCACGTGATCAGTGCATGAGTGCCACGTGATCAGTGCATGATATGTCACGTGACAGGTGTGTGATCAGCCACGTGAACAGTGCATGTTCAGCCACGTGATCAGTGCATGATAGCCACGTGATCAGTGCATGATCAGTTACGTGAGCAGTGTATGATCAGCCACGTGATCAGTGCATGGTCAGACACGTGAACAGTGTATGATCAGCCACGTGATCAGTGCATGATATCCAAGTGATCAGTGCATGATCATCACGTGATCAGTGTATGATCAGCCACGTGAACAGTGCCTGCTCAGTCACGTGATCAGGGCCTGCTGAGCTGCGTGATTACTGTCTGCTCATCTGCTTGACAATTGCCAGCTGAGCTGCACGATTCCTGCCTGTCATCTGCTTGACAATTGCCAGCTGTGCTGCGTAATTCCTGCCTGCTCAGCTGCTTGATTATTGCCAGCTGAGCAGCATGATTCCTCACAGCTGAGTTCCATGATTATTGCCTGCTGACTGTTTGATTCGTGCCTACTCAGCTCTTTGTTTATTGCCTCCAGAGGCACATGATCAGTGTATGATAGCAAACATGATCAGTGCATGATCAGTCACATGATCAGCGCCATTAAGTCACGTGATCACTACATGATAGTCATGTGATCAGTCCATGCTCAGTCACGGTATCAGTGCATGATCAGCCACGTGATCAGTGCATGATCAGCCACGTGATCAGTTCATGATAGCCACGTGATCAGTGCATGATTTGTCACGTGATCAGTGCATGACCAGGCACGTGATCAGTGCATGATCAGCCACGTGATCAGTGCATGATAGCCACGTGATCAGTGCATGATCAGTCACCTGATGGGTGTATGATCAGTCACGTGACCAGTACATGGTAGCTACATGATCATTGCATGATCAGCCACGTGAGTAGTGCATGATAGCCACGTGATCAGTGCATGATCAGTCACGTGATCAGTGCATGATCAGTCACGTGATCAGTGCATGATCAGTCACGTGATCAGTGCATGATCAGCCACGTGATCAGTGCATGATCAGTCACGTGATCAGTGCATGATCAGCCACGTGATCAGTGCATGATCAGTCACGTGATCAGTGCATGATAGCCACGTGATCAGTGCATGATCAGTCACGTGATCAGTGCATGATAGCCACGTGATCAGTGCATGATCATCACGTGATCAGTGCATGATCAGTCACGTGACCAGTACATGGTAGCTACGTGATCATTGCATGATCAGCCACGTGATCAGTGCATGATAGCCACGTGATCAGTGCATGATCAGTCACGTGATCAGTGCATGATCAGTCACGTGATCAGTGCATGATCAGCCACGTGATCAGTGCATGATCAGCCACGTGATCAGTGCATGATAGCCACGTGATCAGTGCATGATCAGTCACGTGATCAGTGCATGATCAGTCACGTGATCAGTGCATGATCAGCCACGTGATCAGTGCATGATCAGCCACGTGATCAGTGCATGATCAATTACGTGATCAGTGCATGATCAGTCACGTGATCAGTGCATGGTAGCTACGTGATCAGTGCATGATCAGCCACGTGAGCAGTGCATGATAGCCACGTGATCAGTGCATGATCAGTCACGTGATCAGTGCATGATCAGTCACGTGATCAGTGCATGATCAGTCACGTGATCAGTGCATGATCAATTACGTGATCAGTGCATGATCAGTCACGTGATCAGTGCATGATAGCTACGTGATCAGTGCATGATCAGCCACGTGATCAGTGCATGATAGCCACGTGATCAGTGCATGATAGCCACGTGATCAGTGCATGATCAGTCACGTGATAGTGTATGATCAGCCACGTGATCAGTGCATGATATCCACGTGATCAGTGCATGATAGCCACGTGATCAGTGCATGATCAGTCACGTGATCAGTGCATGATCAGCCACGTGATCAGTGCATGATCAGCCACGTGATCAGTGCATGATCAATCACGTGATCAGTGCATGATCAGTCACGTGATCAGTACATGGTAGCTACGTGATCAGTGCATGATCAGCCACGTGATCAGTGCATGATAGCCACGTGATCAGTGCATGATCAGTCACGTGATCAGTGCATGATCAGTCACGTGATCAGTACATGATAGCTACGTGATCATTGCATGACAGCCACGTGATCAGTGCATGATAGCCACGTGATCAGTGCATGATCAGTCACGTGATCAGTGTATGATCAGCCACGTGATCAGTGCATGATGCCACGTGATCAGTGCATGATAGTCACGTGATCAGTGTATGATCAGCCACGTGATCAGTGCATGATCAGCCACGTGATCAGTGCATGATAGCCACGTGATCAGTGCATGATCAGCCACGTGATCAGTGCATGATCAGCCACGTGATCAGTGCATGATCAGCACGTGATCAGTGCATGATCAGTCACGTGATCAGTGCATGATCAGCCACGTGATCAGTGCATGATCAGTCACGTGATCAGTGCATGATCAGTCACGTGATCAGTGCATGATCAGTCACGTGATCAGTGCATGATCAGCCACGTGATCAGTGCATGATCAGCCACGTGATCAGTGCATGATCAATTACGTGATCAGTGCATGATCAGTCACGTGACCAGTGCATGGTAGCTACGTGATCAGTGCATGATCAGCCACGTGAGCAGTGCATGATAGCCACGTGATCAGTGCATGATCAGTCACGTGATCAGTGCATGATCAGTCACGTGATCAGTGCATGATCAGTCACGTGATCAGTGCATGATCAATTACGTGATCAGTGCATGATCAGTCACGTGATCAGTACATGGTAGCTACGTGATCATTGCATGATCAGCCACGTGATCAGTGCATGATAGCCACGTGATCAGTGCATGATAGCCACGTGATCAGTGCATGATCAGTCACGTGATACGTGCATGATCAGCCACGTGATCAGTGCATGATAGCCACGTGATCAGTGCATGATAGCCACGTGATCAGTGCATGATCAGTCACGTGATCATGTGTGATCAGCCACGTGATCAGTGCATGATGAGCCACGTGATCAGTGCATGATCAATTACGTGATCAGTGCATGATCAGTCACGTGACCAGTACATGGTTGCTACGTGATCGTGCATGATCAGCCACGTGATCAGTGCATGATAGCCACGTGATCAGTGCATGATCAGTCACGTGATCAGTGCATGATCAGTCACGTGACCAGTATATGGTAGCTACGTGATCATTCCATGACGAGCCACGTGAGCAGTGCATGATAGCCACGTGATGTGTGCATGATGAGTTACGTGAGCAGAGTATGATCAGCCACGTGATCAGTGCATGAGTGCCACGTGATCAGTGCATGATATGTCACGTGACAGGTGTGTGATCAGCCACGTGAACAGTGCATGTTCAGCCACGTGATCAGTGCATGATAGCCACGTGATCAGTGCATGATCAGTTACGTGAGCAGTGTATGATCAGCCACGTGATCAGTGCATGGTCAGACACGTGAACAGTGTATGATCAGCCACGTGATCAGTGCATGATATCCAAGTGATCAGTGCATGATCATCACGTGATCAGTGTATGATCAGCCACGTGAACAGTGCATGCTCAGTCACGTGATCAGGGCCTGCTGAGCTGCGTGATTACTGTCTGCTCATCTGCTTGACAATTGCCAGCTGAGCTGCACGATTCCTGCCTGTCATCTGCTTGACAATTGCCAGCTGTGCTGCGTAATTCCTGCCTGCTCAGCTGCTTGATTATTGCCAGCTGAGCAGCATGATTCCTCACAGCTGAGTTCCATGATTATTGCCTGCTGACTGTTTGATTCGTGCCTACTCAGCTCTTTGTTTATTGCCTCCAGAGGCACATGATCAGTGTATGATAGCAAACATGATCAGTGCATGATCAGTCACATGATCAGCGCCATTAAGTCACGTGATCACTACATGATAGTCATGTGATCAGTCCATGCTCAGTCACGGTATCAGTGCATGATCAGCCACGTGATCAGTGCATGATCAGCCACGTGATCAGTTCATGATAGCCACGTGATCAGTGCATGATCAGTCACGTGATCAGTGCATGACCAGGCAGGTGATCAGTGCATGATCAGCCACGTGATCAGTGCATGATAGCCACGTGATCAGTGCATGATCAGTCACCTGATGGGTGTATGATCAGTCACGTGACCAGTACATGGTAGCTACATGATCATTGCATGATCAGCCACGTGAGTAGTGCATGATAGCCACGTGATCAGTGCATGATCAGTCACGTGATCAGTGCATGATCAGTCACGTGATCAGTGCATGATAGTCACGTGATCAGTGCATGATCAGCCACGTGATCAGTGCATGATCAGTCACGTGATCAGTGCATGATAGCCACGTGATCAGTGCATGATCAGCCACGTGATCAGTGCATGATAGCCACGTGATCAGTGCATGATCAGTCACATGATCAGTGTATGATCATCCACGTGATCAGTGCATGGGCAGTCACGTGATCAGTGCATGATATAGACGTGATCAGTGCATGATCAGTCACGTGATCAGTGCATGATCAGCCACGTGATCAGTGCATGATAGCCAGTTGATGAGTGCATGATAGCCAGTGATCAGTGCATGATCAGTCACGTGATCAGTGCATGATCAGCCACGTGATCAGTGCATGATAGCCACTGATCAGTGCATGATCAGCCACGTGATCAGTGCATGATCAGTCACGTGATCAGTGCATGATCAGCCACGTGATCAGTGCATGATCAGCCACGTGATCAGTGCATGATCAGCCACGTGATCAGTGCATGATAGCCACGTGATCAGTGCATGATCAGTTACGTGAGATCAGTGTATGATCAGCCACGTGATCAGTGCATGATAGCCACGTGATCAGTGCATGATCAGTCACGTGATCAGTGTATGATCAGCCACGTGAACAGTGCATGCTCAGTCACGTGATCTGGGCCTGCTGAGCTGCGTGATTACTGTCTGCTCATCTGCTTGACAATTGCCAGCTGAGCTGCACGATTCCTGCCTGTCATCTGCTTGACAATTGCCAGCTGTGCTGCGTAATTCCTGCCTGCTCAGCTGCTTGATTATTGCCAGCTGAGCAGCATGATTCCTCACACCTGAGTTCCATGATTATTGCCTGCTGACTGTTTGATTCGTGCCTACTCAGCTCTTTGTTTATTGCCTCCAGAGGCACATGATCAGTGTATGATAGCAAACATGATCAGCGCATGATCAGTCACATGATCAGCGCCATTAAGTCACGTGATCACTACATGATAGTCATGTGATCAGTCCATGCTCAGTCACGGTATCAGTGCATGATCAGCCACGTGATCAGTGCATGATCAGCCAGGTGATCAGTGCATGATAGCCACGTGATCAGTGCATGATCAGTCACGTGATCAGTGCATGACCAGGCACGTGATCAGTGCATGATCAGCCACGTGATCAGTGCATGATAGCCACGTGATCAGTGCATGATCAGTCACCTGATGGGTGTATGATCAGTCACGTGACCAGTACATGGTAGCTACATGATCATTGCATGATCAGCCACGTGATCAGTGCATGATCAGCCACGTGATCAGTGCATGATCAGTCACGTGATCAGTGCATGATCAGTCACGTGACCAGTACATGGTAGCCACGTGATCAGTGCATGATCAGCCACGTGATCAGTGCATGATAGCCACGTGATCAGTGCATGATCAGTCACGTGATCAGTGCATGATCAGTCACGTGATCAGTGCATGATCAGTCACGTGATCAGTGCATGATCAATTACGTGATCAGTGCATGATCAGTCACGTGACCAGTACATGGTAGCTACGTGATCATTGCATGATCAGCCACGTGATCAGTGCATGATAGCCACGTGATCAGTGCATGATCAGTCACATGATCAGTGCATGATCATCCACGTGATCAGTGCATGATCAGTCACGTGATCAGTGCATGATATAGACGTGATCAGTGCATGATCAGTCACGTGATCAGTGCATGATCAGCCACGTGATCAGTGCATGATAGCCACGTGATCAGTGCATGATAGCCACGTGATCAGTGCATGATCAGTCACGTGATCAGTGCATGATCAGCCACGTGATCAGTGCATGATAGCCACGTGATCAGTGTATGATCAGCCACGTGATCAGTGCATGGTCAGACACGTGAACAGTGTATGATCAGCCACGTGATCAGTGCATGATATCCACGTGATCAGTGCATGATCATCACGTGATCAGTGTATGATCAGCCACGTGAACAGTGCATGCTCAGTCACGTGATCAGGGCCTGCTGAGCTGCGTGATTACTGTCTGCTCATCTGCTTGACAATTGCCAGCTGAGCTGCACGATTCCTGCCTGTCATCTGCTTGACAATTGCCAGCTGTGCTGCGTAATTCCTGCCTGCTCAGCTGCTTGATTATTGCCAGCTGAGCAGCATGATTCCTCACAGCTGAGTTCCATGATTATTGCCTGCTGACTGTTTGATTCGTGCCTACTCAGCTCTTTGTTTATTGCCTCCAGAGGCACATGATCAGTGTATGATAGCAAACATGATCAGTGCATGATCAGTCACATGATCAGCGCCATTAAGTCACGTGATCACTACATGATAGTCATGTGATCAGTCCATGCTCAGTCACGGTATCAGTGCATGATCAGCCACGTGATCAGTGCATGATCAGCCACGTGATCAGTTCATGATAGCCACGTGATCAGTGCATGATCAGTCACGTGATCAGTGCATGATCAGGCACGTGATCAGTGCATGATCAGCCACGTGATCAGTGCATGATAGCCACGTGATCAGTGCATGATCAGTCACCTGATGGGTGTATGATCAGTCACGTGACCAGTACATGGTAGCTACATGATCATTGCATGATCAGCCACGTGAGTAGTGCATGATAGCCACGTGATCAGTGCATGATCAGTCACGTGATCAGTGCATGATCAGTCACGTGATCAGTGCATGATCAGTCACGTGATCAGTGCATGATCAGCCACGTGATCAGTGCATGATCAGTCACGTGATCAGTGCATGATCAGCCACGTGATCAGTGCATGATCAGTCACGTGATCAGTGCATGATATAGACGTGATCAGTGCATGATCAGTCACGTGATCAGTGCATGATAGCCACGTGATCAGTGCATGATCATCACGTGATCAGTGCATGATCAGTCACGTGACCAGTACATGGTAGCTACGTGATCAGTGCATGATCAGCCACGTGATCAGTGCATGATAGCCACGTGATCAGTGCATGATCAGTCACGTGATCAGTGCATGATCAGTCATGTGATCAGTGCATGATCAGCCACGTGATCAGTGCATGATCAGCCACGTGATCAGTGCATGATAGCCACGTGATCAGTGCATGATCAGTCACGTGATCAGTGCATGATCAGTCACGTGATCAGTGCATGATCAGCCACGTGATCAGTGCATGATCAGCCACGTGATCAGTGCATGATCAATTACGTGATCAGTGCATGATCAGTCACGTGACCAGTGCATGGTAGCTACGTGATCATTGCATGATCAGCCACGTGAGCAGTGCATGATAGCCACGTGATCAGTGCATGATCAGTCACGTGATCAGTGCATGATCAGTCACGTGATCAGTGCATGATCAGTCACGTGATCAGTGCATGATCAATTACGTGATCAGTGCATGATCAGTCACGTGATCAGTGCATGGTAGCTACGTGATCAGTGCATGATCAGCCACGTGATCAGTGCATGATAGCCACGTGATCAGTGCATGATCAGCCACGTGATCAGTGCATGATCAGTCACGTGATCAGTGCATGATCAGCCACGTGATCAGTGCATGATAGCCACGTGATCAGTGCATGATCAGCCACGTGATCAGTGCATGATCAGTCACGTGATCAGTGCATGATCAGCCACGTGATCAGTGCATGATCAGCCACGTGATCAGTGCATGATCAATTACGTGATCAGTGCATGATCAGTCACGTGATCAGTGCATGGTAGCTACGTGATCAGTTGCATGATCAGCCACGTGATCAGTGCATGATAGCCACGTGATCAGTGCATGATCAGTCACGTGATCAGTGCATGATCAGTCACGTGATCAGTGCATGATAGCTACGTGATCATTGCATGACAGCCACGTGATCAGTGCATGATAGCCACGTGATCAGTGCATGATCAGTCACGTGATCAGTGTATGATCAGCCACGTGATCAGTGCATGAGTGCCACGTGATCAGTGCATGATAGTCACGTGATCAGTGCATGATCAGCCACGTGATCAGTGCATGATCAGCCACGTGATCAGTGCATGATAGCCACGTGATCAGTGCATGATCAGCCACGTGATCAGTGCATGATCAGCCACGTGATCAGTGCATGATCAGCCACGTGATCAGTGCATGATCAGTCACGTGATCAGTGCATGATCAGCCACGTGATCAGTGCATGATCAGTCACGTGATCAGTGCATGATCAGTCACGTGATCAGTGCATGATCAGTCACGTGATCAGTGCATGATCAGCCACGTGATCAGTGCATGATCAGCCACGTGATCAGTGCATGATCAGTCACGTGATCAGTGCATGATCAGTCACGTGACCAGTACATGGTAGCTACGTGATCATTGCATGATCAGCCACGTGATCAGTGCATGATAGCCACGTGATCAGTGCATGATCAGTCACGTGATCAGTGCATGATCAGTCACGTGATCAGTGCATGATCAGTCACGTGATCAGTGCATGATCAATCACGTGATCAGTGCATGATCAGTCACGTGACAGTGCATGGTAGCTACGTGATCATTGCATGATCAGCCACGTGATCAGTGCATGATAGCCACGTGATCAGTGCATGATAGCCACGTGATCAGTGCATGATCAGTCACGTGATAGTGTGTGATCAGCCACGTGATCAGTGCATGATAGCCACGTGATCAGTGCATGATAGCCACGTGATCAGTGCATGATCAGTCACGTGATACATGTGTGATCAGCCACGTGATCAGTGCATGATGAGCCACGTGATCAGTGCATGATCAATTACGTGATCAGTGCATGATCAGTCACGTGACCAGTACATGGTAGCTACGTGATCAGTGCATGATCAGCCACGTGATCAGTGCATGATAGCCACGTGATCAGTGCATGATCAGTCACGTGATCAGTGCATGATCAGTCACGTGACCAGTATATGGTAGCTACGTGATCATTCCATGACGAGCCACGTGAGCAGTGCATGATAGCCACGTGATGTGTGCATGATGAGTTACGTGAGCAGAGTATGATCAGCCACGTGATCAGTGCATGAGTGCCACGTGATCAGTGCATGATATGTCACGTGACAGGTGTGTGATCAGCCACGTGAACAGTGCATGTTCAGCCACGTGATCAGTGCATGATAGCCACGTGATCAGTGCATGATCAGTTACGTGAGCAGTGTATGATCAGCCACGTGATCAGTGCATGGTCAGACACGTGAACAGTGTATGATCAGCCACGTGATCAGTGCATGATATCCAAGTGATCAGTGCATGATCATCACGTGATCAGTGTATGATCAGCCACGTGAACAGTGCATGCTCAGTCACGTGATCAGGGCCTGCTGAGCTGCGTGATTACTGTCTGCTCATCTGCTTGACAATTGCCAGCTGAGCTGCACGATTCCTGCCTGTCATCTGCTTGACAATTGCCAGCTGTGCTGCGTAATTCCTGCCTGCTCAGCTGCTTGATTATTGCCAGCTGAGCAGCATGATTCCTCACAGCTGAGTTCCATGATTATTGCCTGCTGACTGTTTGATTCGTGCCTACTCAGCTCTTTGTTTATTGCCTCCAGAGGCACATGATCAGTGTATGATAGCAAACATGATCAGTGCATGATCAGTCACATGATCAGCGCCATTAAGTCACGTGATCACTACATGATAGTCATGTGATCAGTCCATGCTCAGTCACGGTATCAGTGCATGATCAGCCACGTGATCAGTGCATGATCAGCCACGTGATCAGTGCATGATAGCCACGTGATCAGTGCATGATCAGTCACGTGATCAGTGCATGATCAGGCACGTGATCAGTGCATGATCAGCCACGTGATCAGTGCATGATAGCCACGTGATCAGTGCATGATCAGTCACCTGATGGGTGTATGATCAGTCACGTGACCAGTACATGGTAGCTACATGATCATTGCATGATCAGCCACGTGAGTAGTGCATGATAGCCACGTGATCAGTGCATGATCAGTCACGTGATCAGTGCATGATCAGTCACGTGATCAGTGCATGATAAGTCACGTGATCAGTGCATGATCAATTACGTGATCAGTGCATGATCAGTCACGTGATCAGTGCATGGTAGCTACGTGATCAGTGCATGATCAGCCACGTGATCAGTGCATGATAGCCACGTGATCAGTGCATGATCAGTCACATGATCAGTGCATGATCATCCACGTGATCAGTGCATGATCAGTCACGTGATCAGTGCATGATATAGACGTGATCAGTGCATGATCAGTCACGTGATCAGTGCATGATCAGCCACGTGATCAGTGCATGATAGCCAGTGATCAGTGCATGATAGCCAGTGATCAGTGCATGATCAGTCACGTGATCAGTGCATGATCAGCCACGTGATCAGTGCATGATAGCCACTGATCAGTGCATGATCAGCCACGTGATCAGTGCATGATCAGTCACGTGATCAGTGCATGATCAGCCACGTGATCAGTGCATGATCAGCCACGTGATCAGTGCATGATCAGCCACGTGATCAGTGCATGATCAGCCACGTGATCAGTGCATGATCAGTCACGTGATCAGTGTATGATCAGCCACGTGATCAGTGCATGATAGCCACGTGATCAGTGCATGATCAGTCACGTGATCAGTGTATGATCAGCCACGTGAACAGTGCATGCTCAGTCACGTGATCTGGGCCTGCTGAGCTGCGTGATTACTGTCTGCTCATCTGCTTGACAATTGCCAGCTGAGCTGCACGATTCCTGCCTGTCATCTGCTTGACAATTATCAGCTGTGCTGCGTAATTCCTGCCTGCTCAGCTGCTTGATTATTGCCAGCTGAGCAGCATGATTCCTCACACCTGAGTTCCATGATTATTGCCTGCTGACTGTTTGATTCGTGCCTACTCAGCTCTTTGTTTATTGCCTCCAGAGGCACATGATCAGTGTATGATAGCAAACATGATCAGCGCATGATCAGTCACATGATCAGCGCCATTAAGTCACGTGATCACTACATGATAGTCATGTGATCAGTCCATGCTCAGTCACGGTATCAGTGCATGATCAGCCACGTGATCAGTGCATGATCAGCCACGTGATCAGTTCATGATCAGCCACGTGATCAGTGCATGATCAGTCACGTGATCAGTGCATGATCAGGCACGTGATCAGTGCATGATCAGCCACGTGATCAGTGCATGATAGCCACGTGATCAGTGCATGATCAGTCACCTGATGGGTGTATGATCAGTCACGTGACCAGTACATGGTAGCTACATGATCATTGCATGATCAGCCACGTGATCAGTGCATGATCAGCCACGTGATCAGTGCATGATCAGTCACGTGATCAGTGCATGATCAGTCACGTGACCAGTACATGGTAGCTACGTGATCAGTGCATGATCAGCCACGTGAGCAGTGCATGATAGCCACGTGATCAGTGCATGATCAGTCACGTGATCAGTGCATGATCAGTCACGTGATCAGTGCATGATCAGTCACGTGATCAGTGCATGATCAATTACGTGATCAGTGCATGATCAGTCACGTGACCAGTACATGGTAGCTACGTGATCAGTGCATGATCAGCCACGTGATCAGTGCATGATAGCCACGTGATCAGTGCATGATCAGTCACATGATCAGTGCATGATCATCCACGTGATCAGTGCATGATCAGTCACGTGATCAGTGCATGATATAGACGTGATCAGTGCATGATCAGTCACGTGATCAGTGCATGATCAGCCACGTGATCAGTGCATGATAGCCACGTGATCAGTGCATGATAGCCAGTGATCAGTGCATGATCAGTCACGTGATCAGTGTATGATCAGCCACGTGATCAGTGCATGATCAGCCACGTGATCAGTGCATGATCAGCCACGTGATCAGTGCATGATCAGTTACGTGAGCAGTGCATGATCAGCCACGTGATCAGTGCATGGTCAGACACGTGAACAGTGTATGATCAGCCACGTGATCAGTGCATGATAGCCACGTGATCAGTGCATGATCAGTCACGTGATCAGTGTATGATCAGCCACGTGAACAGTGCATGCTCAGTCACGTGATCTGGGCCTGCTGAGCTGCGTGATTACTGTCTGCTCATCTGCTTGACAATTGCCAGCTGAGCTGCACGATTCCTGCCTGTCATCTGCTTGACAATTATCAGCTGTGCTGCGTAATTCCTGCCTGCTCAGCTGCTTGATTATTGCCAGCTGAGCAGCATGATTCCTCACACCTGAGTTCCATGATTATTGCCTGCTGACTGTTTGATTCGTGCCTACTCAGCTCTTTGTTTATTGCCTCCAGAGGCACATGATCAGTGTATGATAGCAAACATGATCAGCGCATGATCAGTCACATGATCAGCGCCATTAAGTCACGTGATCACTACATGATAGTCATGTGATCAGTCCATGCTCAGTCACGGTATCAGTGCATGATCAGCCACGTGATCAGTGCATGATCAGCCACGTGATCAGTTCATGATAGCCACGTGATCAGTGCATGATCAGTCACGTGATCAGTGCATGACCAGGCAGGTGATCAGTGCATGATCAGCCACGTGATCAGTGCATGATAGCCACGTGATCAGTGCATGATCAGTCACCTGATGGGTGTATGATCAGTCACGTGACCAGTACATGGTAGCTACATGATCATTGCATGATCAGCCACGTGAGTAGTGCATGATAGCCACGTGATCAGTGCATGATCAGTCACGTGATCAGTGCATGATCAGTCACGTGATCAGTGCATGATCAGTCACGTGATCAGTGCATGATCAGCCACGTGATCAGTGCATGATCAGTCACGTGATCAGTGCATGATCAGCCACGTGATCAGTGCATGATCAGTCATGTGATCAGTGCATGATATAGACGTGATCAGTGCATGATCAGTCACGTGATCAGTGCATGATAGCCACGTGATCAGTGCATGATCATCACGTGATCAGTGTATGATCAGTCACTGACCAGTACATGGTAGCTACATGATCAGTGCATGATCAGCCACGTGATCAGTGCATGATAGCCACGTGATCAGTGCATGATCAGTCACGTGATCAGTGCATGATCAGTCATGTGATCAGTGCATGATCAGCCACGTGATCAGTGCATGATCAGCCACGTGATCAGTGCATGATAGCCACGTGATCAGTGCATGATCAGTCACGTGATCAGTGCATGATCAGTCACGTGATCAGTGCATGATCAGCCACGTGATCAGTGCATGATCAGCCACGTGATCAGTGCATGATCAATTACGTGATCAGTGCATGATCAGTCACGTGACCAGCATGGTAGCTACGTGATCAGTGCATGATCAGCCACGTGAGCAGTGCATGATAGCCACGTGATCAGTGCATGATCAGTCACGTGATCAGTGCATGATCAGTCACGTGATCAGTGCATGATAAGTCACGTGATCAGTGCATGATCAATTACGTGATCAGTGCATGATCAGTCACGTGACCAGTACATGTAGCTACGTGATCATTGCATGATCAGCCACGTGATCAGTGCATGATAGCCACGTGATCAGTGCATGATAGCCACGTGATCAGTGCATGATCAGTCATGTGATACGTGTGTGATCAGCCACGTGATCAGTGCATGATAGCCACGTGATCAGTGCATGATAGCCACGTGATCAGTGCATGATCAGTCACGTGATACATGTGTGATCAGCCACGTGATCAGTGCATGATGAGCCACGTGATCAGTGCATGATCAATTACGTGATCAGTGCATGATCAGTCACGTGACCAGTACATGGTTGCTACGTGATCGTGCATGATCAGCCACGTGATCAGTGCATGATAGCCACGTGATCAGTGCATGATCAGTCACGTGATCAGTGCATGATCAGTCACGTGACCAGTATATGGTAGCTATGTGATCATTCCATGACGAGCCACGTGAGCAGTGCATGATAGCCACGTGATGTGTGCATGATGAGTTACGTGAGCAGAGTATGATCAGCCACGTGATCAGTGCATGAGTGCCACGTGATCAGTGCATGATATGTCACGTGACAGGTGTGTGATCAGCCACGTGAACAGTGCATGTTCAGCCACGTGATCAGTGCATGATAGCCACGTGATCAGTGCATGATCAGTTACGTGAGCAGTGTATGATCAGCCACGTGATCAGTGCATGGTCAGACACGTGAACAGTGTATGATCAGCCACGTGATCAGTGCATGATATCCAAGTGATCAGTGCATGATCATCACGTGATCAGTGTATGATCAGCCACGTGAACAGTGCATGCTCAGTCACGTGATCAGGGCCTGCTGAGCTGCGTGATTACTGTCTGCTCATCTGCTTGACAATTGCCAGCTGAGCTGCACGATTCCTGCCTGTCATCTGCTTGACAATTGCCAGCTGTGCTGCGTAATTCCTGCCTGCTCAGCTGCTTGATTATTGCCAGCTGAGCAGCATGATTCCTCACAGCTGAGTTCCATGATTATTGCCTGCTGACTGTATGATTCGTGCCTACTCAGCTCTTTGTTTATTGCCTCCAGAGGCACATGATCAGTGTATGATAGCAAACATGATCAGTGCATGATCAGTCACATGATCAGCGCCATTAAGTCACGTGATCACTACATGATAGTCATGTGATCAGTCCATGCTCAGTCACGGTATCAGTGCATGATCAGCCACGTGATCAGTGCATGATCAGCCACGTGATCAGTGCATGATAGCTATGTGATCAGTGCATGATCAGTCACGTGATCAGTGCATGATCAGGCACGTGATCAGTGCATGATCAGTCACGTGATCAGTGCATGATCAGTCACGTGATCAGTGCATGATCAGTCACGTGATCAGTGCATGATCAGCCACGTGATCAGTGCATGATCAGCCACGTGATCAGTGCATGATCAGTCACGTGATCAGTGCATGATCAGTCACGTGACCAGTACATGGTAGCTACGTGATCATTGCATGATCAGCCACGTGAGCAGTGCATGATAGCCACGTGATCAGTGCATGATCAGTCACGTGATCAGTGCATGATCACTCACGTGATCAGTGCATGATCAGTCACGTGATCAGTGCATGATCAATTACGTGATCAGTGCATGATCAGTCACGTGACCAGTACATGGTAGCTACGTGATCATTGCATGATCAGCCACGTGAGCAGTGCATGATAGCCACGTGATCAGTGCATGATCAGTCACATGATCAGTGCATGATCATCCACGTGATCAGTGCATGATCAGTCATGTGATCAGTGCATGATATAGACGTGATCAGTGCATGATCAGTCACGTGATCAGTGCATGATCAGCCACGTGATCAGTGCATGATAGCCAGTGATGAGTGCATGATAGCCAGTGATCAGTGCATGATCAGTCACGTGATCAGTGTATGATCAGCCACGTGATCAGTGCATGATAGCCACGTGATCAGTGCATGATCAGCCACGTGATCAGTGCATGATCAGTTACGTGAGCAGTGTATGATCAGCCACGTGATCAGTGCATGGTCAGACACGTGAACAGTGTATGATCAGCCACGTGATCAGTGCATGATAGCCACGTGATCAGTGCATGATCAGTCACGTGATCAGTGTATGATCAGCCACGTGAACAGTGCATGCTCAGTCACGTGATCTGGGCCTGCTGAGCTGCGTGATTACTGTCTGCTCATCTGCTTGACAATTGCCAGCTGAGCTGCACGATTCCTGCCTGTCATCTGCTTGACAATTGCCAGCTGTGCTGCGTAATTCCTGCCTGCTCAGCTGCTTGATTATTGCCAGCTGAGCAGCATGATTCCTCACACCTGAGTTCCATGATTATTGCCTGCTGACTGTTTGATTCGTGCCTACTCAGCTCTTTGTTTATTGCCTCCAGAGGCACATGATCAGTGTATGATAGCAAACATGATCAGCGCATGATCAGTCACATGATCAGCGCCATTAAGTCACGTGATCACTACATGATAGTCATGTGATCAGTCCATGCTCAGTCACGGTATCAGTGCATGATCAGCCACGTGATCAGTGCATGATCAGCCACGTGATCAGTGCATGATAGCCACGTGATCAGTGCATGATCAGTCACGTGATCAGTGCATGATCAGGCACGTGATCAGTGCATGATCAGCCACGTGATCAGTGCATGATAGCCACGTGATCAGTGCATGATCAGTCACCTGATGGGTGTATGATCAGTCACGTGACCAGTACATGGTAGCTACATGATCATTGCATGATCAGCCACGTGAGTAGTGCATGATAGCCACGTGATCAGTGCATGATCAGTCACGTGATCAGTGCATGATCAGTCACGTGATCAGTGCATGATAAGTCACGTGATCAGTGCATGATCAATTACGTGATCAGTGCATGATCAGTCACGTGATCAGTGCATGATAGCACGTGATCAGTGCATGATCAGCCACGTGATCAGTGCATGATAGCCACGTGATCAGTGCATGATCAGTCACATGATCAGTGTATGATCATCCACGTGATCAGTGCATGATCAGTCATGTGATCAGTGCATGATATAGACGTGATCAGTGCATGATCAGTCACGTGATCAGTGCATGATCAGCCACGTGATCAGTGCATGATAGCCAGTGATGAGTGCATGATAGCCAGTGATCAGTGCATGATCAGTCACGTGATCAGTGTATGATCAGCCACGTGATCAGTGCATGATAGCCACGTGATCAGTGCATGATCAGCCACGTGATCAGTGCATGATCAGTTACGTGAGCAGTGTATGATCAGCCACGTGATCAGTGCATGGTCAGACACGTGAACAGTGTATGATCAGCCACGTGATCAGTGCATGATAGCCACGTGATCAGTGCATGATCAGTCACGTGATCAGTGTATGATCAGCCACGTGAACAGTGCATGCTCAGTCACGTGATCTGGGCCTGCTGAGCTGCGTGATTACTGTCTGCTCATCTGCTTGACAATTGCCAGCTGAGCTGCACGATTCCTGCCTGTCATCTGCTTGACAATTGCCAGCTGTGCTGCGTAATTCCTGCCTGCTCAGCTGCTTGATTATTGCCAGCTGAGCAGCATGATTCCTCACACCTGAGTTCCATGATTATTGCCTGCTGACTGTTTGATTCGTGCCTACTCAGCTCTTTGTTTATTGCCTCCAGAGGCACATGATCAGTGTATGATAGCAAACATGATCAGCGCATGATCAGTCACATGATCAGCGCCATTAAGTCACGTGATCACTACATGATAGTCATGTGATCAGTCCATGCTCAGTCACGGTATCAGTGCATGATCAGCCACGTGATCAGTGCATGATCAGCCACGTGATCAGTGCATGATAGCCACGTGATCAGTGCATGATCAGTCACGTGATCAGTGCATGACCAGGCACGTGATCAGTGCATGATCAGCCACGTGATCAGTGCATGATAGCCACGTGATCAGTGCATGATCAGTCACCTGATGGGTGTATGATCAGTCACGTGACCAGTACATGGTAGCTACATGATCATTGCATGATCAGCCACGTGATCAGTGCATGATAGCCACGTGATCAGTGCATGATCAGTCACGTGATCAGTGCATGATCAGTCACGTGATCAGTGCATGATCAGTCACGTGATCAGTGCATGATCAGCCACGTGATCAGTGCATGATCAGTCACGTGATCAGTGCATGATCAGCCACGTGATCAGTGCATGATCAGTCACGTGATCAGTGCATGATATAGACGTGATCAGTGCATGATCAGTCACGTGATCAGTGCATGATAGCCACGTGATCAGTGCATGATCAGTCACGTGATCAGTGCATGATCAGTCACGTGACCAGTACATGGTAGCTACGTGATCAGTGCATGATCAGCCACGTGATCAGTGCATGATAGCCACGTGATCAGTGCATGATCAGTCACGTGATCAGTGCATGATCAGTCACGTGATCAGTGCATGATCAGCCACGTGATCAGTGCATGATCAGCCACGTGATCAGTGCATGATAGCCACGTGATCAGTGCATGATCAGTCACGTGATCAGTGCATGATCAGTCACGTGATCAGTGCATGATCAGCCACGTGATCAGTGCATGATCAGCCACGTGATCAGTGCATGATCAGCCACGTGATCAGTGCATGATCAGTCACGTGATCAGTGCATGGTAGCTACGTGATCAGTGCATGATCAGCCACGTGATCAGTGCATGATAGCCACGTGATCAGTGCATGATCAGTCACGTGATCAGTGCATGATCAGTCACGTGATCAGTGCATGATCAGTCACGTGATCAGTGCATGATCAGTTACGTGATCAGTGCATGATCAGTCACGTGATCAGTGCATGATAGCTACGTGATCATTGCATGATCAGCCACGTGATCAGTGCATGATAGCCACGTGATCAGTGCATGATAGCCACGTGATCAGTGCATGATCAGTCACGTGATCAGTGCATGATCAGCCACGTGATCAGTGCATGATAGCCACGTGATCAGTGCATGATAGCCACGTGATCAGTGCATGATCAGTCACGTGATCAGTGCATGATCAGCCACGTGATCAGTGCATGATCAGCCACGTGATCAGTGCATGATCAGTCACGTGATCAGTGCATGGCTACGTGATCAGTGCATGATCAGCCACGTGATCAGTGCATGATAGCCACGTGATCAGTGCATGATCAATCACGTGATCAGTGCATGATCAGTCACGTGACAGTACATGGTAGCTACGTGATCATTGCATGATCAGCCACGTGAGCAGTGCATGATAGCCACGTGATCAGTGCATGATCAGTCACATGATCAGTGCATGATCATCCACGTGATCAGTGCATGATCAGTCACGTGATCAGTGCATGATATAGACGTGATCAGTGCATGATCAGTCACGTGATCAGTGCATGATCAGCCACGTGATCAGTGCATGATAGCCAGTGATCAGTGCATGATAGCCAGTGATCAGTGCATGATCAGTCACGTGATCAGTGCATGATCAGCCACGTGATCAGTGCATGATCAGCCACGTGATCAGTGCATGATCAGCCACGTGATCAGTGCATGATCAGTTACGTGAGCAGTGTATGATCAGCCACGTGATCAGTGCATGGTCAGACACGTGAACAGTGTATGATCAGCCACGTGATCAGTGCATGATAGCCACGTGATCAGTGCATGATCAGTCACGTGATCAGTGTATGATCAGCCACGTGAACAGTGCATGCTCAGTCACGTGATCAGGGCCTGCTGAGCTGCGTGATTACTGTCTGCTCATCTGCTTGACAATTGCCAGCTGAGCTGCACGATTCCTGCCTGTCATCTGCTTGACAATTGCCAGCTGTGCTGCGTAATTCCTGCCTGCTCAGCTGCTTGATTATTGCCAGCTGAGCAGCATGATTCCTCACACCTGAGTTCCATGATTATTGCCTGCTGACTGTTTGATTCGTGCCTACTCAGCTCTTTGTTTATTGCCTCCAGAGGCACATGATCAGTGTATGATAGCAAACATGATCAGCGCATGATCAGTCACATGATCAGCGCCATTAAGTCACGTGATCACTACATGATAGTCATGTGATCAGTCCATGCTCAGTCACGGTATCAGTGCATGATCAGCCACGTGATCAGTGCATGATCAGCCACGTGATCAGTGCATGATAGCTATGTGATCAGTGCATGATTTGTCACGTGATCAGTGCATGATCAGTCACGTGATCAGTGCATGATATAGACGTGATCAGTGCATGATCAGTCACGTGATCAGTGCATGATAGCCACGTGATCAGTGCATGATCAGTCACCTGATCAGTGCATGATCATTCACGTGACCAGTACATGGTAGCTACGTGATCAGTGCATGATCAGCCACGTGATCAGTGCATGATCAGCCACGTGATCAGTGCATGATCAGCCACGTGATCAGTGCATGATCAGTCACGTGATCAGTGCATGATCAGTCACGTGATCAGTGCATGATCAGCCACGTGATCAGTGCATGATAGCCACGTGATCAGTGCATGATCAGTCACGTGATCAGTGCATGATCAGTCACGTGATCAGTGCATGATCAGTCACGTGATCAGTGCATGATCAGCCACGTGATCAGTGCATGATAGCCACGTGATCAGTGCATGATCAGTCACGTGATCAGTGCATGATCAGTCACGTGATCAGTGCATGATCAGCCACGTGATCAGTGCATGATCAGTCACGTGATCAGTGCATGATCAGCCACGTGATCAGTGCATGATCAGCCACGTGATCAGTGCATGATCAGTCACGTGATCAGTGCATGATCAGTCACGTGATCAGTGCATGATAGCCACGTGATCAGTGCATGATCAGCCACGTGATCAGTGCATGATAGCCACGTGATCAGTGCATGATCAGTCACGTGATCAGTGCATGATCAGTCACGTGATCAGTGCATGATCAGCCACGTGATCAGTGCATGATCAGTCACGTGATCAGTGCATGATCAGTCACGTGATCAGTGCATGATAGCTACGTGATCAGTGCATGATCAGCCACGTGATCAGTGCATGATAGCCACGTGATCAGTGCATGATCAGCCACGTGATCAGTGCATGATCAGTCACGTGATCAGTGCATGATCAGCCACGTGATCAGTGCATGATCAGCCACGTGATCAGTGCATGATCAGTCACGTGATCAGTGCATGATCAGCCACGTGATCAGTGCATGATCAGCCACGTGATCAGTGCATGATCAGCCACGTGATCAGTGCATGATCAGCCACGTGATCAGTGCATGATCAGTCACGTGATCAGTGCATGATCAGCCACGTGATCAGTGCATGATAGCCACGTGATCAGTGCATGATCAGTCACGTGATCAGTGCATGATCAGCCACGTGATCAGTGCATGATAGCCACGTGATCAGTGCATGATCAGTCACGTGATCAGTGCATGATCAGCCACGTGATCAGTGCATGATAGCCACGTGATCAGTGCATGATAGCCACGTGATCAGTGCATGATCAGTCACGTGATCATGTGTGATCAGCCACGTGATCAGTGCATGATCAGCCACGTGATCAGTGCATGATCAGCCACGTGATCAGTGCATGATCAGTCACGTGATCAGTGCATGATAGCTACGTGATCAGTGCATGATCAGCCACGTGATCAGTGCATGATAGCCACGTGATCAGTGCATGATCAATCACGTGATCAGTGCATGATCAGTCACGTGACCAGTACATGGTAGCTACGTGATCATTGCATGATCAGCCACGTGATCAGTGCATGATAGCCACGTGATCAGTGCATGATCAGTCACATGATCAGTGCATGATCATCCACGTGATCAGTGCATGATCAGTCACGTGATCAGTGCATGATATAGACGTGATCAGTGCATGATCAGTCACGTGATCAGTGCATGATCAGCCACGTGATCAGTGCATGATAGCCAGTGATCAGTGCATGATAGCCAGTGATCAGTGCATGATCAGTCACGTGATCAGTGCATGATCAGCCACGTGATCAGTGCATGATCAGCCACGTGATCAGTGCATGATCAGCCACGTGATCAGTGCATGATCAGTTACGTGAGCAGTGTATGATCAGCCACGTGATCAGTGCATGGTCAGACACGTGAACAGTGTATGATCAGCCACGTGATCAGTGCATGATAGCCACGTGATCAGTGCATGATCAGTCACGTGATCAGTGTATGATCAGCCACGTGAACAGTGCATGCTCAGTCACGTGATCTGGGCCTGCTGAGCTGCGTGATTACTGTCTGCTCATCTGCTTGACAATTGCCAGCTGAGCTGCACGATTCCTGCCTGTCATCTGCTTGACAATTGCCAGCTGTGCTGCGTAATTCCTGCCTGCTCAGCTGCTTGATTATTGCCAGCTGAGCAGCATGATTCCTCACACCTGAGTTCCATGATTATTGCCTGCTGACTGTTTGATTCGTGCCTACTCAGCTCTTTGTTTATTGCCTCCAGAGGCACATGATCAGTGTATGATAGCAAACATGATCAGCGCATGATCAGTCACATGATCAGCGCCATTAAGTCACGTGATCACTACATGATAGTCATGTGATCAGTCCATGCTCAGTCACGGTATCAGTGCATGATCAGCCACGTGATCAGTGCATGATCAGCCACGTGATCAGTGCATGATAGCTACGTGATCAGTGCATGATCAGTCACGTGATCAGTGCATGATCAGTCACGTGATCAGTGCATGATATAGACGTGATCAGTGCATGATCAGTCACGTGATCAGTGCATGATAGCCACGTGATCAGTGCATGATCAGTCACGTGATCAGTGCATGATCAGTCACGTGACCAGTACATGGTAGCTACGTGATCATTGCATGATCAGCCACGTGATCAGTGCATGATCAGCCACGTGATCAGTGCATGATCAGCACGTGATCAGTGCATGATCAGTCACGTGATCAGTGCATGATCAGTCACGTGATCAGTGCATGATCAGCCACGTGATCAGTGCATGATAGCCACGTGATCAGTGCATGATCAGTCACGTGATCAGTGCATGATCAGTCACGTGATCAGTGCATGATCAGCCACGTGATCAGTGCATGATCAGCCACGTGATCAGTGCATGATAGCCACGTGATCAGTGCATGATCAGTCACGTGATCAGTGCATGATCAGTCACGTGATCAGTGCATGATCAGCCACGTGATCAGTGCATGATCAGTCACGTGATCAGTGCATGATCAGCCACGTGATCAGTGCATGATCAGCCACGTGATCAGTGCATGATCAATCACGTGATCAGTGCATGATCAGTCACGTGATCAGTGCATGATAGCTACGTGATCAGTGCATGATCAGCCACGTGATCAGTGCATGATAGCCACGTGATCAGTGCATGATCAGTCACGTGATCAGTGCATGATCAGTCACGTGATCAGTGCATGATCAGTCACGTGATCAGTGCATGATCAATCACGTGATCAGTGCATGATCAGTCACGTGATCAGTGCATGATAGCTACGTGATCAGTGCATGATCAGCCACGTGATCAGTGCATGATAGCCACGTGATCAGTGCATGATCAGCCACGTGATCAGTGCATGATCAGTCACGTGATCAGTGCATGATCAGCCACGTGATCAGTGCATGATCAGCCACGTGATCAGTGCATGATCAGTCACGTGATCAGTGCATGATCAGCCACGTGATCAGTGCATGATCAGCCACGTGATCAGTGCATGATCAGTCACGTGATCAGTGCATGATCAGCCACGTGATCAGTGCATGATCAGTCACGTGATCAGTGCATGATCAGCCACGTGATCAGTGCATGATAGCCACGTGATCAGTGCATGATCAGTCACGTGATCAGTGCATGATCAGCCACGTGATCAGTGCATGATAGCCACGTGATCAGTGCATGATCAGTCACGTGATAGTGCATGATCAGCCACGTGATCAGTGCATGATAGCCACGTGATCAGTGCATGATAGCCACGTGATCAGTGCATGATCAGTCACGTGATCATGTGTGATCAGCCACGTGATCAGTGCATGATAGCCACGTGATCAGTGCATGATCAGCCACGTGATCAGTGCATGATCAGTCACGTGATCAGTGCATGATAGCTACGTGATCAGTGCATGATCAGCCACGTGATCAGTGCATGATAGCCACGTGATCAGTGCATGATCAATTACGTGATCAGTGCATGATCAGTCACGTGACCAGTACATGGTAGCTACGTGATCAT
The DNA here is from genome assembly GCF_032452875.1 of Bos javanicus. Lineage (NCBI taxonomy): Eukaryota > Metazoa > Chordata > Mammalia > Artiodactyla > Bovidae > Bos > Bos javanicus. Next base: position 112,038 of record NW_026894100.1, on the reverse strand, counting down.
TGCATGATCAGCCACGTGAGCAGTGCATGATAGCCACGTGATCAGTGCATGATCAGTCACGTGATCAGTGCATGATCATCCACGTGATCAGTGCATGATCAGTCACGTGATCAGTGCATGATATAGACGTGATCAGTGCATGATCAGTCACGTGATCAGTGCATGATCAGCCACGTGATCAGTGCATGATAGCCAGTGATCAGTGCATGATAGCCAGTGATCAGTGCATGATCAGTCACGTGATCAGTGCATGATCAGCCACGTGATCAGTGCATGATCAGCCACGTGATCAGTGCATGATCAGCCACGTGATCAGTGCATGATCAGTTACGTGAGCAGTGTATGATCAGCCACGTGATCAGTGCATGGTCAGACACGTGAACAGTGTATGATCAGCCACGTGATCAGTGCATGATAGCCACGTGATCAGTGCATGATCAGTCACGTGATCAGTGTATGATCAGCCACGTGAACAGTGCATGCTCAGTCACGTGATCTGGGCCTGCTGAGCTGCGTGATTACTGTCTGCTCATCTGCTTGACAATTGCCAGCTGAGCTGCACGATTCCTGCCTGTCATCTGCTTGACAATTGCCAGCTGTGCTGCGTAATTCCTGCCTGCTCAGCTGCTTGATTATTGCCAGCTGAGCAGCATGATTCCTCACACCTGAGTTCCATGATTATTGCCTGCTGACTGTTTGATTCGTGCCTACTCAGCTCTTTGTTTATTGCCTCCAGAGGCACATGATCAGTGTATGATAGCAAACATGATCAGCGCATGATCAGTCACATGATCAGCGCCATTAAGTCACGTGATCACTACATGATAGTCATGTGATCAGTCCATGCTCAGTCACGGTATCAGTGCATGATCAGCCACGTGATCAGTGCATGATCAGCCACGTGATCAGTGCATGATAGCCACGTGATCAGTGCATGATCAGTCACGTGATCAGTGCATGACCAGGCACGTGATCAGTGCATGATCAGCCACGTGATCAGTGCATGATAGCCACGTGATCAGTGCATGATCAGTCACCTGATGGGTGTATGATCAGTCACGTGACCAGTACATGGTAGCTACATGATCATTGCATGATCAGCCACGTGAGTAGTGCATGATAGCCACGTGATCAGTGCATGATCAGTCACGTGATCAGTGCATGATCAGTCACGTGATCAGTGCATGATCAGTCACGTGATCAGTGCATGATCAGCCACGTGATCAGTGCATGATCAGTCACGTGATCAGTGCATGATCATCCACGTGATCAGTGCATGATCAGTCCGTGATCAGTGCATGATATAGACGTGATCAGTGCATGATCAGTCACGTGATCAGTGCATGATAGCCACGTGATCAGTGCATGATCAGTCACGTGATCAGTGCATGATCAGTCACGTGATCAGTACATGTAGCTACATGATCAGTGCATGATCAGCCACGTGATCAGTGCATGATAGCCACGTGATCAGTGCATGATAGTCACGTGATCAGTGCATGATCAGTCACGTGATCAGTGCATGATCAGCCACGTGATCAGTGCATGATCAGCCACGTGATCAGTGCATGATAGCCACGTGATCAGTGCATGATCAGTCACGTGATCAGTGCATGATCAGTCACGTGATCAGTGCATGATCAGCCACGTGATCAGTGCATGATAGCCACGTGATCAGTGCATGATCAGTCACGTGATGGTGTATGATCAGTCACTGACCAGTACATGGTAGCTACATGATCAGTGCATGATCAGCCACGTGATAGTGCATGATAGCCACGTGATCAGTGCATGATCAGTCACGTGATCAGTGCATGATCAGTCATGTGATCAGTGCATGATCAGGCACGTGATCAGTGCATGATCAGCCACGTGATCAGTGCATGATAGCCACGTGATCAGTGCATGATCAGTCACGTGATCAGTGCATGATCAGTCACGTGATCAGTGCATGATCAGCCACGTGATCAGTGCATGATCAATCACGTGATCAGTGCATGATCAGTCACGTGATCAGTGCATGGTAGCTACGTGATCAGTGCATGATCAGCCACGTGATCAGTGCATGATAGCCACGTGATCAGTGCATGATCAGTCACGTGATCAGTGCATGATCAGCCACGTGATCAGTGCATGATCAGTCACGTGATCAGTGCATGATCAATTACGTGATCAGTGCATGATCAGTCACGTGATCAGTACATGGTAGCTACGTGATCATTGCATGATCAGCCACGTGATCAGTGCATGATAGCCACGTGATCAGTGCATGATAGCCACGTGATCAGTGCATGATCAGTCATGTGATACGTGTGTGATCAGCCACGTGATCAGTGCATGATAGCCACGTGATCAGTGCATGATAGCCACGTGATCAGTGCATGATCAGTCACGTGATACATGTGTGATCAGCCACGTGATCAGTGCATGATGAGCCACGTGATCAGTGCATGATCAATTACGTGATCAGTGCATGATCAGTCACGTGACCAGTACATGGTTGCTACGTGATCGTTGCATGATCAGCCACGTGAGCAGAGCATGATAGCCACGTGATCAGTGCATGATCAGTCACGTGATCAGTACATGATCAGTCACGTGAACAGTGCATGATCATTTACGTGATCTGTGCATGATCAGTCACGTGACCAGTATATGGTAGCTACGTGATCATTCCATGACGAGCCAGCAGTGCATGATAGCCACGTGATGTGTGCATGATGAGTTACGTGAGCAGAGTATGATCAGCCACGTGATCAGTGCATGAGTGCCACGTGATCAGTGCATGATATGTCACGTGACAGGTGTGTGATCAGCCACGTGAACAGTGCATGTTCAGCCACGTGATCAGTGCATGATAGCCACGTGATCAGTGCATGATCAGTTACGTGAGCAGTGTATGATCAGCCACGTGATCAGTGCATGGTCAGACACGTGAACAGTGTATGATCAGCCACGTGATCAGTGCATGATATCCAAGTGATCAGTGCATGATCATCACGTGATCAGTGTATGATCAGCCACGTGAACAGTGCATGCTCAGTCACGTGATCAGGGCCTGCTGAGCTGCGTGATTACTGTCTGCTCATCTGCTTGACAATTGCCAGCTGAGCTGCACGATTCCTGCCTGTCATCTGCTTGACAATTGCCAGCTGTGCTGCGTAATTCCTGCCTGCTCAGCTGCTTGATTATTGCCAGCTGAGCAGCATGATTCCTCACAGCTGAGTTCCATGATTATTGCCTGCTGACTGTTTGATTCGTGCCTACTCAGCTCTTTGTTTATTGCCTCCAGAGGCACATGATCAGTGTATGATAGCAAACATGATCAGTGCATGATCAGTCACATGATCAGCGCCATTAAGTCACGTGATCACTACATGATAGTCATGTGATCAGTCCATGCTCAGTCACGGTATCAGTGCATGATCAGCCACGTGATCAGTGCATGATCAGCCACGTGATCAGTTCATGATAGCATGTGATCAGTGCATGATCAGTCACGTGATCAGTGCATGACCAGGCACGTGATCAGTGCATGATCAGTCACGTGATCAGTGCATGATCAGTCACGTGATCAGTGCATGATCAGCCACGTGATCAGTGCATGATCAGCCACGTGATCAGTGCATGATCAGTCACGTGATCAGTGCATGATCAGTCACGTGACCAGTACATGGTAGCTACGTGATCATTGCATGATCAGCCACGTGAGCAGTGCATGATAGCCACGTGATCAGTGCATGATCAGTCACGTGATCAGTGCATGATCAGTCACGTGATCAGTGCATGATCAGTCACGTGATCAGTGCATGATCAATTACGTGATCAGTGCATGATCAGTCACGTGATCAGTACATGGTAGCTACGTGATCAGTGCATGATCAGCCACGTGATCAGTGCATGATAGCCACGTGATCAGTGCATGATCAGTCACATGATCAGTGTATGATCATCCACGTGATCAGTGCATGATCAGTCACGTGATCAGTGCATGATATAGACGTGATCAGTGCATGATCAGTCACGTGATCAGTGCATGATCAGCCACGTGATCAGTGCATGATAGCCAGTGATGAGTGCATGATAGCCAGTGATCAGTGCATGATCAGTCACGTGATCAGTGCATGATCAGCCACGTGATCAGTGCATGATAGCCACGTGATCAGTGCATGATCAGCCACGTGATCAGTGCATGATCAGTTACGTGAGCAGTGTATGATCAGCCACGTGATCAGTGCATGGTCAGACACGTGAACAGTGTATGATCAGCCACGTGATCAGTGCATGATAGCCACGTGATCAGTGCATGATCAGTCACGTGATCAGTGTATGATCAGCCACGTGAACAGTGCATGCTCAGTCACGTGATCTGGGCCTGCTGAGCTGCGTGATTACTGTCTGCTCATCTGCTTGACAATTGCCAGCTGAGCTGCACGATTCCTGCCTGTCATCTGCTTGACAATTGCCAGCTGTGCTGCGTAATTCCTGCCTGCTCAGCTGCTTGATTATTGCCAGCTGAGCAGCATGATTCCTCACACCTGAGTTCCATGATTATTGCCTGCTGACTGTTTGATTCGTGCCTACTCAGCTCTTTGTTTATTGCCTCCAGAGGCACATGATCAGTGTATGATAGCAAACATGATCAGCGCATGATCAGTCACATGATCAGCGCCATTAAGTCACGTGATCACTACATGATAGTCATGTGATCAGTCCATGCTCAGTCACGGTATCAGTGCATGATCAGCCACGTGATCAGTGCATGATCAGCCACGTGATCAGTTCATGATAGCCACGTGATCAGTGCATGATCAGTCACGTGATCAGTGCATGACCAGGCACGTGATCAGTGCATGATCAGCCACGTGATCAGTGCATGATAGCCACGTGATCAGTGCATGATCAGTCACCTGATGGGTGTATGATCAGTCACGTGACCAGTACATGGTAGCTACATGATCATTGCATGATCAGCCACGTGAGTAGTGCATGATAGCCACGTGATCAGTGCATGATCAGTCACGTGATCAGTGCATGATCAGTCACGTGATCAGTGCATGATCAGTCACGTGATCAGTGCATGATCAGCCACGTGATCAGTGCATGATCAGTCACGTGATCAGTGCATGATCAGCCACGTGATCAGTGCATGATCAGTCCTGTGATCAGTGCATGATATAGACGTGATCAGTGCATGATCAGTCACGTGATCAGTGCATGATAGCCACGTGATCAGTGCATGATCAGTCACGTGATCAGTGCATGATCAGTCACGTGACCAGTACATGTAGCTACGTGATCAGTGCATGATCAGCCACGTGATCAGTGCATGATAGCCACGTGATCAGTGCATGATAGTCACGTGATCAGTGCATGATCAGTCACGTGATCAGTGCATGATCAGCCACGTGATCAGTGCATGATCAGCCACGTGATCAGTGCATGATAGCCACGTGATCAGTGCATGATCAGTCACGTGATCAGTGCATGATCAGTCACGTGATCAGTGCATGATCAGCCACGTGATCAGTGCATGATAGCCACGTGATCAGTGCATGATCAGTCACGTGATGGTGTATGATCAGTCACGTGACCAGTACATGGTAGCTACGTGATCATTGCATGATCAGCCACGTGATAGTGCATGATAGCCACGTGATCAGTGCATGATCAGTCACGTGATCAGTGCATGATCAGTCATGTGATCAGTGCATGATCAGGCACGTGATCAGTGCATGATCAGCCACGTGATCAGTGCATGATAGCCACGTGATCAGTGCATGATCAGTCACGTGATCAGTGCATGATCAGTCACGTGATCAGTGCATGATCAGCCACGTGATCAGTGCATGATCAATTACGTGATCAGTGCATGATCAGTCACGTGATCAGTGCATGATAGCCACGTGATCAGTGCATGATCAGCCACGTGATCAGTGCATGATAGCCACGTGATCAGTGCATGATCAGTCACGTGATCAGTGCATGATCAGTCACGTGATCAGTGCATGATCAGTCACGTGATCAGTGCATGATCAATTACGTGATCAGTGCATGATCAGTCACGTGACCAGTACATGGTAGCTACGTGATCATTGCATGATCAGCCACGTGATCAGTGCATGATAGCCACGTGATCAGTGCATGATAGCCACGTGATCAGTGCATGATCAGTCATGTGATCGTGTGTGATCAGCCACGTGATCAGTGCATGATAGCCACGTGATCAGTGCATGAGAGCCACGTGATCAGTGCATGATCAGTCACGTGATACATGTGTGATCAGCCACGTGATCAGTGCATGATGAGCCACGTGATCAGTGCATGATCAATTACGTGATCAGTGCATGATCAGTCACGTGACCAGTACATGGTTGCTACGTGATCGTTGCATGATCAGCCACGTGAGCAGTGCATGATAGCCACGTGATCAGTGCATGATCAGTCACGTGATCAGTACATGATCAGTCACGTGAACAGTGCATGATCATTTACGTGATCAGTGCATGATCAGTCACGTGACCAGTATATGGTAGCTACGTGATCATTCCATGACGAGCCACGTGAGCAGTGCATGATAGCCACGTGATGTGTGCATGATCAGTTACGTGAGCAGAGTATGATCAGCCACGTGATCAGTGCATGAGTGCCACGTGATCAGTGCATGATATGTCACGTGACAGGTGTGTGATCAGCCACGTGAACAGTGCATGTTCAGCCACGTGATCAGTGCATGATAGCCACGTGATCAGTGCATGATCAGTTACGTGAGCAGTGTATGATCAGCCACGTGATCAGTGCATGGTCAGACACGTGAACAGTGTATGATCAGCCACGTGATCAGTGCATGATATCCAAGTGATCAGTGCATGATCATCACGTGATCAGTGTATGATCAGCCACGTGAACAGTGCATGCTCAGTCACGTGATCAGGGCCTGCTGAGCTGCGTGATTACTGTCTGCTCATCTGCTTGACAATTGCCAGCTGAGCTGCACGATTCCTGCCTGTCATCTGCTTGACAATTGCCAGCTGTGCTGCGTAATTCCTGCCTGCTCAGCTGCTTGATTATTGCCAGCTGAGCAGCATGATTCCTCACAGCTGAGTTCCATGATTATTGCCTGCTGACTGTTTGATTCGTGCCTACTCAGCTCTTTGTTTATTGCCTCCAGAGGCACATGATCAGTGTATGATAGCAAACATGATCAGTGCATGATCAGTCACATGATCAGCGCCATTAAGTCACGTGATCACTACATGATAGTCATGTGATCAGTCCATGCTCAGTCACGGTATCAGTGCATGATCAGCCACGTGATCAGTGCATGATCAGCCACGTGATCAGTTCATGATCAGCCACGTGATCAGTGCATGATCAGTCACGTGATCAGTGCATGACCAGGCACGTGATCAGTGCATGATCAGCCACGTGATCAGTGCATGATAGCCACGTGATCAGTGCATGATCAGTCACCTGATGGGTGTATGATCAGTCACGTGACCTGTACATGGTAGCTACATGATCATTGCATGATCAGCCACGTGAGTAGTGCATGATAGCCACGTGATCAGTGCATGATCAGTCACGTGATCAGTGCATGATCAGTCATGTGATCAGTGCATGATCAGGCACGTGATCAGTGCATGATCAGCCACGTGATCAGTGCATGATAGCCACGTGATCAGTGCATGATCAGTCACGTGATCAGTGCATGATCAGTCACGTGATCAGTGCATGATCAGCCACGTGATCAGTGCATGATCAATTACGTGATCAGTGCATGATCAGTCACGTGATCAGTGCATGATAGCCACGTGATCAGTGCATGATCAGCCACGTGATCAGTGCATGATAGCCACGTGATCAGTGCATGATCAGTCACGTGATCAGTGCATGATCAGTCACGTGATCAGTGCATGATCAGTCACGTGATCAGTGCATGATCAATTACGTGATCAGTGCATGATCAGTCACGTGACCAGTACATGGTAGCTACGTGATCATTGCATGATCAGCCACGTGATCAGTGCATGATAGCCACGTGATCAGTGCATGATAGCCACGTGATCAGTGCATGATCAGTCACGTGATAGTGTGATCAGCCACGTGATCAGTGCATGATAGCCACGTGATCAGTGCATGAGAGCCACGTGATCAGTGCATGATCAGTCACGTGATACATGTGTGATCAGCCACGTGATCAGTGCATGATGAGCCACGTGATCAGTGCAGGATCAATTACGTGATCAGTGCATGATCAGTCACGTGACCAGTACATGGTTGCTACGTGATCGTTGCATGATCAGCCACGTGAGCAGAGCATGATAGCCACGTGATCAGTGCATGATCAGTCACGTGATCAGTACATGATCAGTCACGTGAACAGTGCATGATCATTTACGTGATCTGTGCATGATCAGTCACGTGACCAGTATATGGTAGCTACGTGATCATTCCATGACGAGCCACGTGAGCAGTGCATGATAGCCACGTGATGTGTGCATGATGAGTTACGTGAGCAGAGTATGATCAGCCACGTGATCAGTGCATGAGTGCCACGTGATCAGTGCATGATATGTCACGTGACAGGTGTGTGATCAGCCACGTGAACAGTGCATGTTCAGCCACGTGATCAGTGCATGATAGCCACGTGATCAGTGCATGATCAGTTACGTGAGCAGTGTATGATCAGCCACGTGATCAGTGCATGGTCAGACACGTGAACAGTGTATGATCAGCCACGTGATCAGTGCATGATATCCAAGTGATCAGTGCATGATCATCACGTGATCAGTGTATGATCAGCCACGTGAACAGTGCATGCTCAGTCACGTGATCAGGGCCTGCTGAGCTGCGTGATTACTGTCTGCTCATCTGCTTGACAATTGCCAGCTGAGCTGCACGATTCCTGCCTGTCATCTGCTTGACAATTGCCAGCTGTGCTGCGTAATTCCTGCCTGCTCAGCTGCTTGATTATTGCCAGCTGAGCAGCATGATTCCTCACAGCTGAGTTCCATGATTATTGCCTGCTGACTGTTTGATTCGTGCCTACTCAGCTCTTTGTTTATTGCCTCCAGAGGCACATGATCAGTGTATGATAGCAAACATGATCAGTGCATGATCAGTCACATGATCAGCGCCATTAAGTCACGTGATCACTACATGATAGTCATGTGATCAGTCCATGCTCAGTCACGGTATCAGTGCATGATCAGCCACGTGATCAGTGCATGATCAGCCACGTGATCAGTTCATGATAGCTATGTGATCAGTGCATGATCAGTCACGTGATCAGTGCATGATCAGGCACGTGATCAGTGCATGATCAGTCACGTGATCAGTGCATGATCAGTCACGTGATCAGTGCATGATCAGCCACGTGATCAGTGCATGATCAGCCACGTGATCAGTGCATGATCAGTCACGTGATCAGTGCATGATCAGTCACGTGACCAGTACATGGTAGCTACGTGATCATTGCATGATCAGCCACGTGAGCAGTGCATGATAGCCACGTGATCAGTGCATGATCAGTCACGTGATCAGTGCATGATCACTCACGTGATCAGTGCATGATCAGTCACGTGATCAGTGCATGATCAATTACGTGATCAGTGCATGATCAGTCACGTGACCAGTACATGGTAGCTACGTGATCAGTGCATGATCAGCCACGTGATCAGTGCATGATAGCCACGTGATCAGTGCATGATCAGTCACATGATCAGTGTATGATCATCCGTGATCAGTGCATGATCAGTCATGTGATCAGTGCATGATATAGACGTGATCAGTGCATGATCAGTCACGTGATCAGTGCATGATCAGCCACGTGATCAGTGCATGATAGCCAGTTGATCAGTGCATGATAGCCAGTGATCAGTGCATGATCAGTCACGTGATCAGTGCATGATCAGCCACGTGATCAGTGCATGATAGCCACTGATCAGTGCATGATCAGCCACGTGATCAGTGCATGATCAGTTACGTGAGCAGTGTATGATCAGCCACGTGATCAGTGCATGGTCAGACACGTGAACAGTGTATGATCAGCCACGTGATCAGTGCATGATAGCCACGTGATCAGTGCATGATCAGTCACGTGATCAGTGTATGATCAGCCACGTGAACAGTGCATGCTCAGTCACGTGATCTGGGCCTGCTGAGCTGCGTGATTACTGTCTGCTCATCTGCTTGACAATTGCCAGCTGAGCTGCACGATTCCTGCCTGTCATCTGCTTGACAATTATCAGCTGTGCTGCGTAATTCCTGCCTGCTCAGCTGCTTGATTATTGCCAGCTGAGCAGCATGATTCCTCACACCTGAGTTCCATGATTATTGCCTGCTGACTGTTTGATTCGTGCCTACTCAGCTCTTTGTTTATTGCCTCCAGAGGCACATGATCAGTGTATGATAGCAAACATGATCAGCGCATGATCAGTCACATGATCAGCGCCATTAAGTCACGTGATCACTACATGATAGTCATGTGATCAGTCCATGCTCAGTCACGGTATCAGTGCATGATCAGCCACGTGATCAGTGCATGATCAGCCACGTGATCAGTGCATGATAGCTATGTGATCAGTGCATGATCAGTCACGTGATCAGTGCATGATCAGGCACGTGATCAGTGCATGATATAGACGTGATCAGTGCATGATCAGTCACGTGATCAGTGCATGATAGCCACGTGATCAGTGCATGATCAGTCACCTGATGGGTGTATGATCATTCACGTGACCAGTACATGGTAGCTACATGATCATTGCATGATCAGCCACGTGAGTAGTGCATGATAGCCACGTGATCAGTGCATGATCAGTCACGTGATCAGTGCATGATCAGTCACGTGATCAGTGCATGATCAGCCACGTGATCAGTGCATGATCAGCCACGTGATCAGTGCATGATAGCCACGTGATCAGTGCATGATCAGTCACGTGATCAGTGCATGATCAGTCACGTGATCAGTGCATGATCAGCCACGTGATCAGTGCATGATAGCCACGTGATCAGTGCATGATCAGTCACGTGATCAGTGCATGATCAGCCACGTGATCAGTGCATGGTAGCTACGTGATCAGTGCATGATCAGCCACGTGATCAGTGCATGATAGCCACGTGATCAGTGCATGATCAGTCACGTGATCAGTGCATGATCAGTCATGTGATCAGTGCATGATCAGGCACGTGATCAGTGCATGATCAGCCACGTGATCAGTGCATGATAGCCACGTGATCAGTGCATGATCAGTCACGTGATCAGTGCATGATCAGTCACGTGATCAGTGCATGATCAGCCACGTGATCAGTGCATGATAGCCACGTGATCAGTGCATGATCAGTCACGTGATCAGTGCATGATCAGTCACGTGATCAGTGCATGATCAGCCACGTGATCAGTGCATGATCAATCACGTGATCAGTGCATGATCAGTCACGTGATCAGTGCATGGTAGCTACGTGATCAGTGCATGATCAGCCACGTGATCAGTGCATGATAGCCACGTGATCAGTGCATGATCAGTCACGTGATCAGTGCATGATCAGCCACGTGATCAGTGCATGATCAGTCACGTGATCAGTGCATGATCAATTACGTGATCAGTGCATGATCAGTCACGTGACCAGTACATGGTAGCTACGTGATCATTGCATGATCAGCCACGTGATCAGTGCATGATAGCCACGTGATCAGTGCATGATAGCCACGTGATCAGTGCATGATCAGTCATGTGATACGTGTGTGATCAGCCACGTGATCAGTGCATGATAGCCACGTGATCAGTGCATGAGAGCCACGTGATCAGTGCATGATCAGTCACGTGATACATGTGTGATCAGCCACGTGATCAGTGCATGATGAGCCACGTGATCAGTGCAGGATCAATTACGTGATCAGTGCATGATCAGTCACGTGACCAGTACATGGTTGCTACGTGATCGTTGCATGATCAGCCACGTGAGCAGAGCATGATAGCCACGTGATCAGTGCATGATCAGTCACGTGATCAGTACATGATCAGTCACGTGAACAGTGCATGATCATTTACGTGATCTGTGCATGATCAGTCACGTGACCAGTATATGGTAGCTACGTGATCATTCCATGACGAGCCACGTGAGCAGTGCATGATAGCCACGTGATGTGTGCATGATGAGTTACGTGAGCAGAGTATGATCAGCCACGTGATCAGTGCATGAGTGCCACGTGATCAGTGCATGATATGTCACGTGACAGGTGTGTGATCAGCCACGTGAACAGTGCATGTTCAGCCACGTGATCAGTGCATGATAGCCACGTGATCAGTGCATGATCAGTTACGTGAGCAGTGTATGATCAGCCACGTGATCAGTGCATGGTCAGACACGTGAACAGTGTATGATCAGCCACGTGATCAGTGCATGATATCCAAGTGATCAGTGCATGATCATCACGTGATCAGTGTATGATCAGCCACGTGAACAGTGCATGCTCAGTCACGTGATCAGGGCCTGCTGAGCTGCGTGATTACTGTCTGCTCATCTGCTTGACAATTGCCAGCTGAGCTGCACGATTCCTGCCTGTCATCTGCTTGACAATTGCCAGCTGTGCTGCGTAATTCCTGCCTGCTCAGCTGCTTGATTATTGCCAGCTGAGCAGCATGATTCCTCACAGCTGAGTTCCATGATTATTGCCTGCTGACTGTTTGATTCGTGCCTACTCAGCTCTTTGTTTATTGCCTCCAGAGGCACATGATCAGTGTATGATAGCAAACATGATCAGTGCATGATCAGTCACATGATCAGCGCCATTAAGTCACGTGATCACTACATGATAGTCATGTGATCAGTCCATGCTCAGTCACGGTATCAGTGCATGATCAGCCACGTGATCAGTGCATGATCAGCCACGTGATCAGTTCATGATAGCCATGTGATCAGTGCATGATCAGTCACGTGATCAGTGCATGATCAGGCACGTGATCAGTGCATGATCAGTCACGTGATCAGTGCATGATCAGTCACGTGATCAGTGCATGATCAGTCACGTGATCAGTGCATGATCAGCCACGTGATCAGTGCATGATCAGCCACGTGATCAGTGCATGATCAGTCACGTGATCAGTGCATGATCAGTCACGTGACCAGTACATGGTAGCTACGTGATCATTGCATGATCAGCCACGTGAGCAGTGCATGATAGCCACGTGATCAGTGCATGATCAGTCACGTGATCAGTGCATGATCAGTCACGTGATCAGTGCATGATCAGTCACGTGATCAGTGCATGATCAATTACGTGATCAGTGCATGATCAGTCACGTGATCAGTACATGGTAGCTACGTGATCAGTGCATGATCAGCCACGTGATCAGTGCATGATAGCCACGTGATCAGTGCATGATCAGTCACATGATCAGTGCATGATCATCCACGTGATCAGTGCATGATCAGTCACGTGATCAGTGCATGATATAGACGTGATCAGTGCATGATCAGTCACGTGATCAGTGCATGATCAGCCACGTGATCAGTGCATGATAGCCAGTGATCAGTGCATGATAGCCAGTGATCAGTGCATGATCAGTCACGTGATCAGTGTATGATCAGCCACGTGATCAGTGCATGATCAGCCACGTGATCAGTGCATGATCAGCCACGTGATCAGTGCATGATCAGTTACGTGAGCAGTGTATGATCAGCCACGTGATCAGTGCATGGTCAGACACGTGAACAGTGTATGATCAGCCACGTGATCAGTGCATGATAGCCACGTGATCAGTGCATGATCAGTCACGTGATCAGTGTATGATCAGCCACGTGAACAGTGCATGCTCAGTCACGTGATCTGGGCCTGCTGAGCTGCGTGATTACTGTCTGCTCATCTGCTTGACAATTGCCAGCTGAGCTGCACGATTCCTGCCTGTCATCTGCTTGACAATTGCCAGCTGTGCTGCGTAATTCCTGCCTGCTCAGCTGCTTGATTATTGCCAGCTGAGCAGCATGATTCCTCACACCTGAGTTCCATGATTATTGCCTGCTGACTGTTTGATTCGTGCCTACTCAGCTCTTTGTTTATTGCCTCCAGAGGCACATGATCAGTGTATGATAGCAAACATGATCAGCGCATGATCAGTCACATGATCAGCGCCATTAAGTCACGTGATCACTACATGATAGTCATGTGATCAGTCCATGCTCAGTCACGGTATCAGTGCATGATCAGCCACGTGATCAGTGCATGATCAGCCACGTGATCAGTGCATGATAGCTATGTGATCAGTGCATGATCAGTCACGTGATCAGTGCATGATCAGTCAGGTGATCAGTGCATGATATAGACGTGATCAGTGCATGATCAGTCACGTGATCAGTGCATGATAGCCACGTGATCAGTGCATGATCAGTCACGTGATGGGTGTATGATCATTCACGTGACCTGTACATGGTAGCTACATGATCATTGCATGATCAGCCACGTGAGTAGTGCATGATAGCCACGTGATCAGTGCATGATCAGTCACGTGATCAGTGCATGATCAGTCACGTGATCAGTGCATGATCAGCCACGTGATCAGTGCATGATCAGCCACGTGATCAGTGCATGATAGCCACGTGATCAGTGCATGATCAGTCACGTGATCAGTGCATGATCAGTCACGTGATCAGTGCATGATCAGCCACGTGATCAGTGCATGATAGCCACGTGATCAGTGCATGATCAGTCACGTGATCAGTGCATGATCAGTCACGTGACAGTACATGGTAGCTACGTGATCAGTGCATGATCAGCCACGTGATCAGTGCATGATAGCCACGTGATCAGTGCATGATCAGTCACGTGATCAGTGCATGATCAGTCACGTGATCAGTGCATGATCAGGCACGTGATCAGTGCATGATCAGCCACGTGATCAGTGCATGATAGCCACGTGATCAGTGCATGATCAGTCACGTGATCAGTGCATGATCAGTCACGTGATCAGTGCATGATCAGTCACGTGATCAGTGCATGATCAGCCACGTGATCAGTGCATGATAGCCACGTGATCAGTGCATGATCAGTCACGTGATCAGTGCATGATCAGTCACGTGATCAGTGCATGATCAGCCACGTGATCAGTGCATGATCAGCCACGTGATCAGTGCATGATCAGTTACGTGATCAGTGCATGATCAGTCACGTGATCAGTGCATGGTAGCTACGTGATCAGTGCATGATCAGCCACGTGATCAGTGCATGATAGCCACGTGATCAGTGCATGATCAGTCACGTGATCAGTGCATGATCAGTCACGTGATCAGTGCATGATCAGTCACGTGATCAGTGCATGATCAATTACGTGATCAGTGCATGATCAGTCACGTGATCAGTGCATGGTAGCTACGTGATCATTGCATGATCAGCCACGTGATCAGTGCATGATAGCCACGTGATCAGTGCATGATAGCCACGTGATCAGTGCATGATCAGTCACGTGATCAGTGCATGATCAGCCACGTGATCAGTGCATGATAGCCACGTGATCAGTGCATGATAGCCAGTGATCAGTGCATGATCAGTCACGTGATCAGTGCATGATCAGCCACGTGATCAGTGCATGATAGCCACTGATCAGTGCATGATCAGTCACGTGATCAGTGCATGATCAGTCACGTGATCAGTGCATGATCAGCCACGTGATCAGTGCATGATCAGCCACGTGATCAGTGCATGATCAGTCACGTGATCAGTGCATGATCAGTCACGTGATCAGTGCATGATCAGTCACGTGATCAGTGCATGATCAGCCACGTGATCAGTGCATGATCAGTCACGTGATCAGTGCATGATCAGTCACGTGATCAGTGCATGATCAGCCACGTGATCAGTGCATGATCAGTCACGTGATCAGTGCATGATCAGCCACGTGATCAGTGCATGATGATCAGTGCATGATCAGCCACGTGATCAGTGCATGATAGCCACGTGATCAGTGCATGATCAGTCACGTGATACAGTGTGATCAGCCACGTGATCAGTGCATGATATCCACGTGATCAGTGCATGATAGCCACGTGATCAGTGCATGATAGTCACGTGATCAGTGCATGATCAGTCACGTGATACGTGTGTGATCAGCCACGTGATCAGTGCATGATGAGCCACGTGATCAGTGCAGGATCAATTACGTGATCAGTGCATGATCAGTCACGTGACCAGTACATGGTTGCTACGTGATCGTTGCATGATCAGCCACGTGAGCAGAGCATGATAGCCACGTGATCAGTGCATGATCAGTCACGTGATCAGTACATGATCAGTCACGTGAACAGTGCATGATCATTTACGTGATCTGTGCATGATCAGTCACGTGACCAGTATATGGTAGCTACGTGATCATTCCATGACGAGCCACGTGAGCAGTGCATGATAGCCACGTGATGTGTGCATGATGAGTTACGTGAGCAGAGTATGATCAGCCACGTGATCAGTGCATGAGTGCCACGTGATCAGTGCATGATATGTCACGTGACAGGTGTGTGATCAGCCACGTGAACAGTGCATGTTCAGCCACGTGATCAGTGCATGATAGCCACGTGATCAGTGCATGATCAGTTACGTGAGCAGTGTATGATCAGCCACGTGATCAGTGCATGGTCAGACACGTGAACAGTGTATGATCAGCCACGTGATCAGTGCATGATATCCAAGTGATCAGTGCATGATCAATCACGTGATCAGTGTATGATCAGCCACGTGAACAGTGCATGCTCAGTCACGTGATCAGGGCCTGCTGAGCTGCGTGATTACTGTCTGCTCATCTGCTTGACAATTGCCAGCTGAGCTGCACGATTCCTGCCTGTCATCTGCTTGACAATTGCCAGCTGTGCTGCGTAATTCCTGCCTGCTCAGCTGCTTGATTATTGCCAGCTGAGCAGCATGATTCCTCACAGCTGAGTTCCATGATTATTGCCTGCTGACTGTTTGATTCGTGCCTACTCAGCTCTTTGTTTATTGCCTCCAGAGGCACATGATCAGTGTATGATAGCAAACATGATCAGCGCATGATCAGTCACATGATCAGCGCCATTAAGTCACGTGATCACTACATGATAGTCATGTGATCAGTCCATGCTCAGTCACGGTATCAGTGCATGATCAGCCACGTGATCAGTGCATGATCTGTCACATGATTAGTGTATGATCATCCACGTGATCAGTGCATGGGCAGTCATGTGATCAGTGCATGATATAGACGTGATCAGTGCATGATCAGTCTCGTGATCAGTGCATGATAGCCACGTGATCAGTGCATGATCAGTCACCTGATGGGTGTATGATCATTCACGTGACCTGTACATGGTAGCTACATGATCATTGCATGATCAGCCACGTGAGTAGTGCATGATAGCCACGTGATCAGTGCATGATCAGTCACGTGATCAGTGCATGATCAGTCATGTGACCAGTACATGGTAGCTGCGTGATCATGCATGATCAGCCACGTGAGCAGTGCATGATAGCCACGTGATCAGTGCATGATCAGACACGTGATCAGTGCATGATCAGTCACGTGATCAGTGCATGATCAGCCACGTGATCAGTGCATGATCAGTCACGTGATCAGTGCATGATCAGCCACGTGATCAGTGCATGATCAGCCACGTGATCAGTGCATGATCAGTTACGTGATCAGTGCATGATCAGTCACGTGATCAGTGCATGATAGCCACGTGATCAGTGCATGATCAGCCACGTGATCAGTGCATGATAGCCACGTGATCAGTGCATGATCAGCCACGTGATCAGTGCATGATCAGTCACGTGATCAGTGCATGATCAGCCACGTGATCAGTGCATGATAGCCACGTGATCAGTGCATGATCAGCCACGTGATCAGTGCATGATCAGTCACGTGATCAGTGCATGATAGCCACGTGATCAGTGCATGATCAGTCACGTGATCAGTGTATGATCAGCCACGTGAACAGTGCATGCTCAGTCACGTGATCAGGGCCTGCTGAGCTGCGTGATTACTGTCTGCTCATCTGCTTGACAATTGCCAGCTGAGCTGCACGATTCCTGCCTGTCATCTGCTTGACAATTGCCAGCTGTGCTGCATAATTCCTGCCTGCTCAGCTGCTTGATTATTGCCAGCTGAGCAGCATGATTTCTCACAGCTGAGTTCCATGATTATTGCCTGACTGATTCGTGCCTACTCAGCTCTTTGTTCATTGCCTCCAGAGGCACATGATCAGTGTATGACAGAAACATGATCAGCACATGATCAGTCACATGATCAGTGCATGATAAGCCACGTGATCAGTGCATGATCAGTCACGTGATCAGTGCATGATCAGTCACGTGATCAGTGCATGATAGCCACGTGATCAGTGCATGATCAGCCACGTGATCAGTGCATGATCAGTCACGTGATCAGTGCATGATCAGCCACGTGATCAGTGCATGATCAGTCACGTGATCAGTGCATGATAGCCACGTGATCAGTGCATGATCAGCCACGTGATCAGTGCATGATAGCCACGTGATCAGTGCATGATCAGCCACGTGATCAGTGCATGATCAGCCACGTGATCAGTGCATGATCAGTCACGTGATCAGTGCATGGTAGCTACGTGATCATTGCATGATCAGCCACGTGATCAGTGCATGATAGCCACGTGATCAGTGCATGATCAGTCACGTGATCAGTGCATGATCAGCCACGTGATCAGTGCATGATGCCACGTGATCAGTGCATGATCAGTCACGTGATCAGTGCATGATCAGCCACGTGATCAGTGCATGATCAGCCACGTGATCAGTGCATGATCAGCCACGTGATCAGTGCATGATCAGTCACGTGATCAGTGCATGATCAGCCACGTGATCAGTGCATGATCAGTCACGTGATCAGTGCATGATATAGACGTGATCAGTGCATGATCAGTGCATGATCAGTGCATGATAGCCACGTGATCAGTGCATGATCAGTCACGTGATCAGTGCATGATCAGTCACGTGACCAGTACATGGTAGCTACGTGATCATTGCATGATCAGCCATGACAGTAGTGCATGATAGCCACGTGATCAGTGCATGATCAGTCACGTGATCAGTGCATGATCAGCCACGTGATCAGTGCATGATCAGTCACGTGATCAGTGCATGATCAGCCACGTGATCAGTGCATGATAGCCACGTGATCAGTGCATGATCAGTCACGTGATCAGTGCATGATCAGTCACGTGATCAGTGCATGATCAGCCACGTGATCAGTGCATGATCAGCCACGTGATCAGTGCATGATCAGTCACGTGATCAGTGCATGATCAGTCACGTGATCAGTGCATGATAGCTACGTGATCAGTGCATGATCAGCCACGTGATCAGTGCATGATAGCCACGTGATCAGTGCATGATCAGCCACGTGATCAGTGCATGATCAGCCACGTGATCAGTGCATGATCAGTCACGTGATCAGTGCATGATCAGTCACGTGATCAGTGCATGATCAGTCACGTGATCAGTGCATGATCAGCCACGTGATCAGTGCATGATCAGTCACGTGACCAGTGCATGGTAGCTACGTGATCATTGCATGATCAGCCACGTGATCAGTGCATGATAGCCACGTGATCAGTGCATGATCAGTCACGTGATCAGTGCATGATCAGTCACGTGATCAGTGCATGATCAGTCACGTGATCAGTGCATGATCAATTACGTGATCAGTGCATGATCAGTCACGTGATCAGTGCATGGTAGCTACGTGATCAGTGCATGATCAGCCACGTGATCAGTGCATGATAGCCACGTGATCAGTGCATGATCAGTCACGTGATCAGTGCATGATCAGCCACGTGATCAGTGCATGATCAGTCACGTGATCAGTGCATGATATAGACGTGATCAGTGCATGATCAGTCACGTGATCAGTGCATGATCAGCCACGTGATCAGTGCATGATAGCCACGTGATCAGTGCATGATAGCCAGTGATCAGTGCATGATCAGTCACGTGATCAGTGCATGATCAGCCACGTGATCAGTGCATGATAGCCACGTGATCAGTGCATGATCAGTCACGTGATCAGTGCATGATCAGTCACGTGATCAGTGCATGATCAGCCACGTGATCAGTGCATGATCAGCCACGTGATCAGTGCATGATCAGTCACGTGATCAGTGCATGATCAGCCACGTGATCAGTGCATGACAGTCACGTGATCAGTGCATGATCAGCCACGTGATCAGTGCATGATCAGTCATGTGATCAGTGCATGATATCCCGTGATCAGTGCATGATCAGTCCGTGATCAGTGCATGATCAGTCACGTGATCAGTGCATGATAGCCACGTGATCAGTGCATGATCAGCCACGTGATCAGTGCATGATCAGCCACGTGATCAGTGCATGATCAGCCACGTGATCAGTGCATGATCAGCCACGTGATCAGTGCATGATAGCCACGTGATCAGTGCATGATCAGTCACGTGATCAGTGCATGATCAGCCACGTGATCAGTGCATGATCAGCCACGTGATCAGTGCATGATAGCCACGTGATCAGTGCATGATCAGTCACGTGATCAGTGCATGATCAGTCACGTGACAGTACATGGTAGCTACGTGATCATTGCATGATCAGCCACGTGATCAGTGCATGATAGCCACGTGATCAGTGCATGATCAGTCACGTGATCAGTGCATGATCAGTCACGTGATCAGTGCATGATAGCCACGTGATCAGTGCATGATCAGTCACGTGATCAGTGCATGATCAGCCACGTGATCAGTGCATGATCAGCCACGTGATCAGTGCATGATCAGCCACGTGATCAGTGCATGATAGCCACGTGATCAGTGCATGATCAGTCACGTGATCAGTGCATGATCAGCCACGTGATCAGTGCATGATATCCACGTGATCAGTGCATGATCAGTTACGTGATCAGTGTATGATCAGCCACGTGAATCAGTGCATGCTCAGTCACGTGATCAGGGCCTGCTGAGCTGCGTGATTACTGTCTGCTCATCTGCTTGACAATTGCCAGCTGAGCTGCATGATTCCTGCCTGTCATCTGCTTGACAATTGCCAGCTGTGCTGCGTAATTCCTGCCTGCTCAGCTGCTTGATTATTGCCAGCTGAGCAGCATGATTCCTCACAGCTGAGTTCCATGATTATTGCCTGCTGACTGTTTGATTCGTGCCTACTCAGCTCTTTGTTTATTGCCTCCAGAGGCACATGATCAGTGTATGATAGCAAACATGATCAGCGCATGATCAGTCACATGATCAGTGCCATTAAGTCACGTGATCAGTGCATGATAGTCATGTGATCAGTGCATGATCAGTCACGTGATCAGTGCATGATCAGCCACGTGATCAGTGCATGATCAGCCACGTGATCAGTGCATGATCAGCCACGTGATCAGTGCATGATCAGCCACGTGATCAGTGCATGATCAGTCACGTGAACAGTGCATGATCAGCCACGTGATCAGTGCATGATATCCACGTGATCAGTGCATGATCAGTCACGTGATCAGTGTATGATCAGCCACGTGAACAGTGCATGCTCAGTCACGTGATCAGGGCCTGCTGAGCTGCGTGATTACTGTCTGCTCATCTGCTTGACAATTGCCAGCTGAGCTGCATGATTCCTGCCTGTCATCTGCTTGACAATTGCCAGCTGTGCTGCGTAATTCCTGCCTGCTCAGCTGCTTGATTATTGCCAGCTGAGCAGCATGATTCCTCACAGCTGAGTTCCATGATTATTGCCTGCTGACTGTTTGATTCGTGCCTACTCAGCTCTTTGTTTATTGCCTCCAGAGGCACATGATCAGTGTATGATAGCAAACATGATCAGTGCATGATCAGTCACATGATCAGCGCCATTAAGTCACGTGATCACTACATGATAGTCATGTGATCAGTCCATGCTCAGTCACGGTATCAGTGCATGATCAGCCACGTGATCAGTGCATGATCTGTCACATGATCAGTGTATGATCATCCACGTGATCAGTGCATGGCAGTCATGTGATCAGTGCATGATTAGACGTGATCAGTGCATGATCAGTACGTGATCAGTGCATGATAGCCACGTGATCAGTGCATGATCAGTCACCTGATGGGTGTATGATCATTCACGTGACCAGTACATGGTAGCTACATGATCAGTGCATGATCAGCCACGTGATCAGTGCATGATAGCCACGTGATCAGTGCATGATCAGTCACGTGATCAGTGCATGATCAGTCACGTGATCAGTGCATGATCAGCCACGTGATCAGTGCATGATCAGCCACGTGATCAGTGCATGATCAGTCACGTGATCAGTGCATGATAGCTACGTGATCAGTGCATGATCAGCCACGTGATCAGTGCATGATAGCCACGTGATCAGTGCATGATCAGTCACGTGATCAGTGCATGATCAGTCACGTGATCAGTGCATGATAGCTACGTGATCAGTGCATGATCAGCCACGTGATCAGTGCATGATAGCCACGTGATCAGTGCATGATCAGTCACGTGATCAGTGCATGATCAGTCACGTGATCAGTGCATGGTAGCTGCGTGATCAGTGCATGATCAGCCACGTGATCAGTGCATGATAGCCACGTGATCAGTGCATGATCAGCCACGTGATCAGTGCATGATCAGTCACGTGATCAGTGCATGATCAGCCACGTGATCAGTGCATGATCAGTCACGTGATCAGTGCATGATCAGCCACGTGATCAGTGCATGATCAGCCACGTGATCAGTGCATGATCAGTCACGTGATCAGTGCATGATCAGCCACGTGATCAGTGCATGATCAGCCACGTGATCAGTGCATGATCAGTCACGTGATCAGTGCATGATCAGTCACGTGATCAGTGCATGGTAGCTACGTGATCAGTGCATGATCAGCCACGTGATCAGTGCATGATAGCCACGTGATCAGTGCATGATCAGCCACGTGATCAGTGCATGATCAGTCACGTGATCAGTGCATGATCAGCCACGTGATCAGTGCATGATAGCCACGTGATCAGTGCATGATCAGTCACGTGATCAGTGCATGATCATCCACGTGATCAGTGCATGATCAGTCACGTGATCAGTGCATGATATAGACGTGATCAGTGCATGATCAGTCACGTGATCAGTGCATGATCAGCCACGTGATCAGTGCATGATAGCCACGTGATCAGTGCATGATAGCCAGTGATCAGTGCATGATCAGTCACGTGATCAGTGCATGATCAGCCACGTGATCAGTGCATGATAGCCACGTGATCAGTGCATGATCAGTCACGTGATCAGTGCATGATCAGTCACGTGATCAGTGCATGATCAGCCACGTGATCAGTGCATGATCAGCCACGTGATCAGTGCATGATCAGTCACGTGATCAGTGCATGATCAGCCACGTGATCAGTGCATGATCAGTCACGTGATCAGTGCATGATCAGCCACGTGATCAGTGCATGATCAGTCACGTGATCAGTGCATGATCAGCCACGTGATCAGTGCATGATCAGTCACGTGATCAGTGCATGATCAGCCACGTGATCAGTGCATGATCAGTCATGTGATCAGTGCATGATATCCCGTGATCAGTGCATGATCAGTCCCGTGATCAGTGCATGATCAGTCACGTGATCAGTGCATGATAGCCACGTGATCAGTGCATGATCAGCCACGTGATCAGTGCATGATAGCCACGTGATCAGTGCATGATCAGCCACGTGATCAGTGCATGATCAGCCACGTGATCAGTGCATGATAGCCACGTGATCAGTGCATGATCAGTCACGTGATCAGTGCATGATCAGTCACGTGATCAGTGCATGATCAGCCACGTGATCAGTGCATGATAGCCACGTGATCAGTGCATGATCAGTCACGTGATCAGTGCATGATCAGTCACGTGACCAGTACATGGTAGCTACGTGATCATTGCATGATCAGCCACGTGATCAGTGCATGATAGCCACGTGATCAGTGCATGATCAGTCACGTGATCAGTGCATGATCAGCCACGTGATCAGTGCATGATAGCCACGTGATCAGTGCATGATCAGTCACGTGATCAGTGCATGATCAGCCACGTGATCAGTGCATGATCAGCCACGTGATCAGTGCATGATCAGCCACGTGATCAGTGCATGATCAGCCACGTGATCAGTGCATGATCAGTCACGTGATCAGTGTATGATCAGCCACGTGATCAGTGCATGATATCCAAGTGATCAGTGCATGATCAATCACGTGATCAGTGTATGATCAGCCACGTGAACAGTGCATGCTCAGTCACGTGATCAGGGCCTGCTGAGCTGCGTGATTACTGTCTGCTCATCTGCTTGACAATTGCCAGCTGAGCTGCACGATTCCTGCCTGTCATCTGCTTGACAATTGCCAGCTGTGCTGCGTAATTCCTGCCTGCTCAGCTGCTTGATTATTGCCAGCTGAGCAGCATGATTCCTCACAGCTGAGTTCCATGATTATTGCCTGCTGACTGTTTGATTCGTGCCTACTCAGCTCTTTGTTTATTGCCTCCAGAGGCACATGATCAGTGTATGATAGCAAACATGATCAGCGCATGATCAGTCACATGATCAGCGCCATTAAGTCACGTGATCACTACATGATAGTCATGTGATCAGTCCATGCTCAGTCACGGTATCAGTGCATGATCAGCCACGTGATCAGTGCATGATCTGTCACATGATTAGTGTATGATCATCCACGTGATCAGTGCATGGGCAGTCATGTGATCAGTGCATGATTAGACGTGATCAGTGCATGATCAGTCTCGTGATCAGTGCATGATAGCCACGTGATCAGTGCATGATCAGTCACCTGATGGGTGTATGATCATTCACGTGACCTGTACATGGTAGCTACATGATCAGTGCATGATCAGCCACGTGATCAGTGCATGATAGCCACGTGATCAGTGCATGATCAGTCACGTGATCAGTGCATGATCAGTCACGTGATCAGTGCATGATCAGCCACGTGATCAGTGCATGATCAGCCACGTGATCAGTGCATGATCAGTCACGTGATCAGTGCATGATAGCTACGTGATCAGTGCATGATCAGCCACGTGATCAGTGCATGATAGCCACGTGATCAGTGCATGATCAGTCACGTGATCAGTGCATGATCAGTCACGTGATCAGTGCATGATAGCTACGTGATCAGTGCATGATCAGCCACGTGATCAGTGCATGATAGCCACGTGATCAGTGCATGATCAGTCACGTGATCAGTGCATGATCAGTCACGTGACCAGTACATGGTAGCTACGTGATCAGTGCATGATCAGCCACGTGATCAGTGCATGATAGCCACGTGATCAGTGCATGATCAGTCACGTGATCAGTGCATGATCAGTCACGTGATCAGTGCATGATCAGCCACGTGATCAGTGCATGATCAGTCACGTGATCAGTGCATGATCAGTCACGTGATCAGTGCATGATCAGCCACGTGATCAGTGCATGATCAGTCACGTGATCAGTGCATGATCAGCCACGTGATCAGTGCATGATCAGCCACGTGATCAGTGCATGATCAGTTACGTGATCAGTGCATGATCAGTCACGTGATCAGTGCATGGTAGCTACGTGATCAGTGCATGATCAGCCACGTGATCAGTGCATGATAGCCACGTGATCAGTGCATGATCAGCCACGTGATCAGTGCATGATCAGTCACGTGATCAGTGCATGATCAGCCACGTGATCAGTGCATGATAGCCACGTGATCAGTGCATGACAGTCACGTGATCAGTGCATGATCAGTCACGTGATCAGTGCATGATAGCCACGTGATCAGTGCATGATCAGTCACGTGATCAGTGTATGATCAGCCACGTGAACAGTGCATGCTCAGTCACGTGATCAGGGCCTGCTGAGCTGCGTGATTACTGTCTGCTCATCTGCTTGACAATTGCCAGCTGAGCTGCACGATTCCTGCCTGTCATCTGCTTGACAATTGCCAGCTGTGCTGCATAATTCCTGCCTGCTCAGCTGCTTGATTATTGCCAGCTGAGCAGCATGATTCCTCACAGCTGAGTTCCATGATTATTGCCTGACTGATTCGTGCCTACTCAGCTCTTTGTTCATTGCCTCCAGAGGCACATGATCAGTGTATGACACAAACATGATCAGCACATGATCAGTCACATGATCAGTGCATGATAAGCCACGTGATCAGTGCATGATCAGTCACGTGATCAGTGCATGATCAGTCATGTGATCAGTGCATGATAGCTGCGTGATCAGTGCATGATCAGCCACGTGATCAGTGCATGATCAGTCACGTGATCAGTGCATGATCAGCCACGTGATCAGTGCATGATCAGTCACGTGATCAGTGCATGATAGCTACGTGATCAGTGCATGATCAGCCACGTGATCAGTGCATGATAGCCACGTGATCAGTGCATGATCAGTCACGTGATAGTGTGTGATCAGCCACGTGATCAGTGCATGATAGCCACGTGATCAGTGCATGATAGCCACGTGATCAGTGCATGATCAGTCACGTGATCAGTGCATGATCAGTCACGTGATCAGTGTGATCAGCCACGTGATCAGTGCATGATCAGCCACGTGATCAGTGCATGATCAATTACGTGATCAGTGCATGATCAGTCACGTGACCAGTACATGGTTACGTGATCAGTGCATGATCAGCCACGTGATCAGTGCATGATAGCCACGTGATCAGTGCATGATCAGTCACGTGATCAGTGCATGATCAGTCACGTGATCAGTGCATGATCAGCCACGTGATCAGTGCATGATCAGTCACGTGACCAGTATATGGTAGCTTCGTGATCATTGCATGACAGCCACGTGATCAGTGCATGATAGCCACGTGATCAGTGCATGATCAGTCACGTGATCAGTGCATGATCAGCCACGTGATCAGTGCATGAGTGCCACGTGATCAGTGCATGATAGTCACGTGACAGTGCATGATCAGCCACGTGATCAGTGCATGATCAGCCACGTGATCAGTGCATGATAGCCACGTGATCAGTGCATGATCAGTTACGTGAGCAGTGCATGATCAGCCACGTGATCAGTGCATGATCAGACACGTGATCAGTGTATGATCAGCCACGTGATCAGTGCATGATAGCCACGTGATCAGTGCATGATCAGTCACGTGATCAGTGTATGATCAGCCACGTGAACAGTGCATGATCAGTCACGTGATCAGTGCATGATGAGCTGCGTGATTACTGTCTGCTCATCTGCTTGACAATTGCCAGCTGAGCTGCACGATTCCTGCCTGTCATCTGCTTGACAATTGTCAGCTGTGCTGTGTAATTCCTGCCTGATCAGTGCATGATCATTGCCAGCTGATCAGCATGATTCACGTGAACAGTGCATGCTCAGTCACGTGATCAGGGCCTGCTGAGCTGCGTGATTACTGTCTGCTCATCTGCTTGACAATTGCCAGCTGAGCTGCACGATTCCTGCCTGTCATCTGCTTGACAATTGCCAGCTGTGCTGCGTAATTCCTGCCTGCTCAGCTGCTTGATTATTGCCAGCTGAGCAGCATGATTCCTCACAGCTGAGTTCCATGATTATTGCCTGCTGACTGTTTGATTCGTGCCTACTCAGCTCTTTGTTTATTGCCTCCAGAGGCACATGATCAGTGTATGATAGCAAACATGATCAGCGCATGATCAGTCACATGATCAGCGCCATTAAGTCACGTGATCACTACATGATAGTCATGTGATCAGTCCATGCTCAGTCACGGTATCAGTGCATGATCAGCCACGTGATCAGTGCATGATCTGTCACATGATTAGTGTATGATCATCCACGTGATCAGTGCATGGGCAGTCATGTGATCAGTGCATGATATAGACGTGATCAGTGCATGATCAGTCACGTGATCAGTGCATGATAGCCACGTGATCAGTGCATGATCAGTCACCTGATGGGTGTATGATCATTCACGTGACCTGTACATGGTAGCTACATGATCATTGCATGATCAGCCACGTGAGTAGTGCATGATAGCCACGTGATCAGTGCATGATCAGTCACGTGATCAGTGCATGATCAGTCATGTGACCAGTACATGGTAGCTGCGTGATCATGCATGATCAGCCACGTGAGCAGTGCATGATAGCCACGTGATCAGTGCATGATCAGTCACGTGATCAGTGCATGATCAGTCACGTGATCAGTGCATGATCAGCCACGTGATCAGTGCATGATCAGTCACGTGATCAGTGCATGATCAGCCACGTGATCAGTGCATGATCAGCCACGTGATCAGTGCATGATCAATTACGTGATCAGTGCATGATCAGTCACGTGATCAGTGCATGATAGCTACGTGATCAGTGCATGATCAGCCACGTGATCAGTGCATGATAGCCACGTGATCAGTGCATGATCAGCCACGTGATCAGTGCATGATCAGTCACGTGATCAGTGCATGATCAGCCACGTGATCAGTGCATGATCAGTCACGTGATCAGTGCATGATCAGTCACGTGATCAGTGCATGATAGCCACGTGATCAGTGCATGATCAGCCACGTGATCAGTGCATGATAGCCACGTGATCAGTGCATGATCAGTCACGTGATCAGTGCATGATCAGCCACGTGATCAGTGCATGATCAGCCACGTGATCAGTGCATGATCAGCCACGTGATCAGTGCATGATAGCCACGTGATCAGTGCATGATCAGTCACGTGATCAGTGCATGATCAGTCACGTGATCAGTGCATGATCAGCCACGTGATCAGTGCATGATCAGCCACGTGATCAGTGCATGATCAGTCACGTGATCAGTGCATGATAGCTAGTGATCAGTGCATGATCAGCCACGTGATCAGTGCATGATAGCCACGTGATCAGTGCATGATCAGTCACGTGATCAGTGCATGATCAGTCACGTGATCAGTGCATGATCAGTCAACTGATCAGTGCATGATCAATTACGTGATCAGTGCATGATCAGTCACGTGATCAGTACATGATAGCTACGTGATCAGTGCATGATCAGCCACGTGATCAGTGCATGATAGCCACGTGATCAGTGCATGATCAGTCACGTGATCAGTGTATGATCACCACGTGATCAGTGCATGATCAGTCACGTGATCAGTGCATGATATAGACGTGATCAGTGCATGATCAGTCACGTGATCAGTGCATGATCAGCCACGTGATCAGTGCATGATAGCCACGTAATCAGTGCATGATAGCCAGTGATCAGTGCATGATCAGTCACGTGATCAGTGCATGATCAGCCACGTGATCAGTGCATGATAGCCACGTGATCAGTGCATGATCAGTCACGTGATCAGTGCATGATCAGTCACGTGATCAGTGCATGATCAGCCACGTGATCAGTGCATGATCAGTTACGTGATCAGTGCATGATCAGTCACGTGATCAGTGCATGATCAGTCACGTGATCAGTGCATGATCAGTCACGTGATCAGTGCATGATCAGCCACGTGATCAGTGCATGATCAGTCACGTGATCAGTGCATGATCAGTCACGTGATCAGTGCATGATCAGCCACGTGATCAGTGCATGATCAGTCACGTGATCAGTGTGATCAGCCACGTGATCAGTGCATGATATCAGTGCATGATAGCCACGTGATCAGTGCATGATCAGCCACGTGATCAGTGCATGATCAGTCACGTGATCAGTGCATGATCAGCCACGTGATCAGTGCATGATCAGCCACGTGATCAGTGCATGATCAGTCACGTGATCAGTGCATGATCAGTCACGTGATCAGTACATGGTAGCCACGTGATCAGTGCATGATCAGCCACGTGATCAGTGCATGATAGCCACGTGATCAGTGCATGATCAGCCACGTGATCAGTGCATGATCAGTCACGTGATCAGTGCATGATCAGCCACGTGATCAGTGCATGATAGCCACGTGATCAGTGCATGACAATTACGTGATCAGTGCATGATCAGCCACGTGATCAGTGCATGATAGCCACGTGATCAGTGCATGATCAGTCACGTGATCAGTGTGTGATCAGCCACGTGAACAGTGCATGCTCAGTCACGTGATCAGGGCCTGCTGAGCTGCGTGATTACTGTCTGCTCATCTGCTTGACAATTGCCAGCTGAGCTGCACGATTCCTGCCTGTCATCTGCTTGACAATTGCCAGCTGTGCTGCATAATTCCTGCCTGCTCATCTGCTTGATTATTGCCAGCTGAGCAGCATGATTTCTCACAGCTGAGTTCCATGATTATTGCCTGACTGATTCGTGCCTACTCAGCTCTTTGTTCATTGCCTCCAGAGGCACATGATCAGTGTATGACACAAACATGATCAGCACATGATGAATCACATGATCAGTGCATGATAAGCCACGTGATCAGTGCATGATCAGTTACGTGATCAGTGCATGATCAGTCATGTGATCAGTGCATGGTAGCTGCGTGATCAGTGCATGATCAGCCACGTGATCAGTGCATGATCAGTCACGTGATCAGTGCATGATCAGCCACGTGATCAGTGCATGATCAGTCACGTGATCAGTGCATGGTAGCTACGTGATCAGTGCATGATCAGCCACGTGATCAGTGCATGATCAGCCACGTGATCAGTGCATGATAGCCACGTGATCAGTGCATGATCAGTCACGTGATCAGTGCATGATCAGCCACGTGATCAGTGCATGATCAGTCACGTGATAGTGTGTGATCAGCCACGTGATCAGTGCATGATAGCCACGTGATCAGTGCATGATAGCCACGTGATCAGTGCATGATCAGTCACGTGATCAGTGCATGATCAGTCACGTGATCAGTGTGATCAGCCACGTGATCAGTGCATGATCAGCCACGTGATCAGTGCATGATCAGCCACGTGATCAGTGCATGATCAGTCACGTGATCAGTGCATGATCAGTCACGTGATCAGTGCATGATCATTTACGTGATCAGTGCATGATCAGTCACGTGACCAGTATATGATAGCTTCATGATCATTGCATGACAGCCACGTGAGCAGTGCATGATAGCCACGTGATCAGTGCATGATCAGTTACGTGATCAGTGCATGATCAGCCACGTGATCAGTGCATGAGTGCCACGTGATCAGTGCATGATAGTCACGTGACAGTGCATGATCAGCCACGTGATCAGTGCATGATCAGCCACGTGATCAGTGCATGATAGCCACGTGATCAGTGCATGATCAGTTACGTGATCAGTGCATGATCAGCCACGTGATCAGTGCATGATCAGACACGTGATCAGTGTATGATCAGCCACGTGATCAGTGCATGATAGCCACGTGATCAGTGCATGATCAGTCACGTGATCAGTGTATGATCAGCCACGTGAACAGTGCATGATCAGTCACGTGATCAGGGCCTGATGAGCTGCGTGATTACTGTCTGCTCGTCTGCTTGACAATTGCCAGCTGAGCTGCATGATTCCTGCCTGTCATCTGCTTGACAATTGCCAGCTGTGCTGTGTAATTCCTGCCTGATCAGCTGCTTGATTATTGCCAGCTGAGCAGCATGATTCACGTGAACAGTGCATGCTCAGTCACGTGATCAGGGCCTGCTGAGCTGCGTGATTACTGTCTGCTCATCTGCTTGACAATTGCCAGCTGAGCTGCACGATTCCTGCCTGTCATCTGCTTGACAATTGCCAGCTGTGCTGCGTAATTCCTGCCTGCTCAGCTGCTTGATTATTGCCAGCTGAGCAGCATGATTCCTCACAGCTGAGTTCCATGATTGGTGCCTGCTGACTGTTTGATTCGTGCCTACTCAGCTCTTTGTTTATTGCCTCCAGAGGCACATGATCAGTGTATGATAGCAAACATGATCAGCGCATGATCAGTCACATGATCAGCGCCATTAAGTCACGTGATCACTACATGATAGTCATGTGATCAGTCCATGCTCAGTCACGGTATCAGTGCATGATCAGCCACGTGATCAGTGCATGATCAGCCACGTGATCAGTTCATGATAGCCATGTGATCAGTGCATGATCAGTCACGTGATCAGTGCATGATCAGGCACGTGATCAGTGCATGATCAGTCACCTGATCAGTGCATGATCAGTCACGTGACCAGTACATGGTAGCTACATGATAATTGCATGATCAGCCACGAGTAGTGCATGATAGCCACGTGATCAGTGCATGATCAGTCACGTGATCAGTGCATGATCAGTCATGTGATCAGTGCATGATCAGGCACGTGATCAGTGCATGATCAGCGTGATCAGTGCATGATAGCCACGTGATCAGTGCATGATCAGTCACGTGATCAGTGCATGATCAGTCACGTGATCAGTGCATGATCAGCCACGTGATCAGTGCATGATCAGCCACGTGATCAGTGCATGATCAGTCACGTGATCAGTGCATGATAGCACGTGATCAGTGCATGATCAGCCACGTGATCAGTGCATGATAGCCACGTGATCAGTGCATGATCAGTCACGTGATCAGTGCATGATCAGTCACGTGATCAGTGCATGATCAGTCACGTGATCAGTGCATGATCAATCACGTGATCAGTGCATGATCAGTCACGTGATCAGTACATGGTAGCTACGTGATCAGTGCATGATCAGCCACGTGATCAGTGCATGATAGCCACGTGATCAGTGCATGATCAGTCACGTGATCAGTGCATGATCATCCGGGTGATCAGTGCATGATCAGTCACGTGATCAGTGCATGATATAGACGTGATCAGTGCATGATCAGTCACGTGATCAGTGCATGATCAGCCACGTGATCAGTGCATGATAGCCACGTAATCAGTGCATGATAGCCAGTGATCAGTGCATGATCAGTCACGTGATCAGTGCATGATCAGCCACGTGATCAGTGCATGATAGCCACTGATCAGTGCATGATCAGTCACGTGATCAGTGCATGATCAGTCACGTGATCAGTGCATGATCAGCCACGTGATCAGTGCATGATCAGTTACGTGATCAGTGCATGATCAGCCACGTGATCAGTGCATGATAGCCACGTGATCAGTGCATGATCAGTCACGTGATCAGTGCATGATCAGTCAACGTGATCAGTGCATGATCAGCCACGTGATCAGTGCATGATAGCCACGTGATCAGTGCATGATAGCCACGTGATCAGTGCATGATCAGTCACGTGATACGTGTGTGATCAGCCACGTGATCAGTGCATGATAGCCACGTGATCAGTGCATGATCAATTACGTGATCAGTGCATGATCAGTCACGTGACCAGTACATGGTAGCTACGTGATCATTGCATGATCAGCCACGTGATCAGTGCATGATAGCCACGTGATCAGTGCATGATCAGTCACGTGATCAGTGCATGATCAGTCACGTGATCAGTGCATGATCAGTCACGTGATCAGTGCATGATCAGTTACGTGATCAGTGCATGATCAGTCACGTGACCAGTGCATGGTAGCCACGTGATCAGTGCATGATCAGCCACGTGATCAGTGCATGATAGCCACGTGATCAGTGCATGATCAGTCACGTGATCAGTGCATGATCAGCTGCGTGATCAGTGCATGATCAGCCACGTGATCAGTGCATGATAGCCACGTGATCAGTGCATGATCAGTTACGTGAGCAGTTTATGATCAGCCACGTGATCAGTGCATGGTCAGACACGTGAACAGTGTATGATCAGCCACGTGATCAGTGCATGATATCCAAGTGATCAGTGCATGATCATCACGTGATCCGTGTATGATCAGCCACATGAACAGTGCATGCTCAGTCACGTGATCAGGGCCTGCTGAGCTGCGTGATTACTGTCTGCTCATCTGCTTGACAATTGCCAGCTGAGCTGCACGATTCCTGCCTGTCATCTGCTTGACAATTGCCAGCTGTGCTGCGTAATTCCTGCCTGCTCAGCTGCTTAATTATTGCCAGCTGAGCAGCATGATTCCTCACAGCTGAGTTCCATGATTATTGCCTGCTGACTGTTTGATTCGTGCCTACTCAGCTCTTTGTTTATTGCCTCCAGAGGCACATGATCAGTGTATGATAGCAAACATGATCAGCGCATGATCAGTCACATGATCAGCGCCATTAAGTCACGTGATCACTACATGATAGTCATGTGATCAGTCCATGCACAGTCACGGTATCAGTGCATGATCAGCCACGTGATCAGTGCATGATCTGTCACATGATTAGTGTATGATCATCCACGTGATCAGTGCATGGGCAGTCATGTGATCAGTGCATGATATAGACGTGATCAGTGCATGATCAGTCTCGTGATCAGTGCATGATAGCCACGTGATCAGTGCATGATCAGACACCTGATGGGTGTATGATCATTCATGTGACCTGTACATGGTAGCTACATGATCATTGCATGATCAGCCACGTGAGTAGTGCATGATAGCCACGTGATCAGTGCATGATCAGTCACGTGATCAGTGCATGATCAGTCATGTGACCAGTACATGGTAGCTGCGTGATCATGCATGATCAGCCACGTGAGCAGTGCATGATAGCCACGTGATCAGTGCATGATCAGACACGTGATCAGTGCATGATCAGTCACGTGATCAGTGCATGATCAGCCACGTGATCAGTGCATGATCAGGCACGTGATCAGTGTATGTCAGCCACGTGATCAGTGCATGATAGCCACGTGATCAGTGCATGATCAGTCACGTGATCAGTGCATGATCAGTCACGTGATCAGTGCATGATCAGCCACGTGATCAGTGCATGATCAGCCACGTGATCAGTGCATGATCAATTACGTGATCAGTGCATGATCAGTCACGTGACCAGTACATGGTAGCTACGTGATCATTGCATGATCAGCCACGTGATCAGTGCATGATAGCCACGTGATCAGTGCATGATCAGCCACGTGATCAGTGCATGATCAGTCACGTGATCAGTGCATGATCAGCCACGTGATCAGTGCATGTCAGTCATGTATCAGTGCATGATAGCCCGTGATCAGTGCATGATCAGTCCCGTGATCAGTGCATGATCAGCCACGTGATCAGTGCATGATAGCTACGTGATCAGTGCATGATCAGTCACGTGATCAGTGCATGATCAGTCACGTGATCAGTGTGTGATCAGCCACGTGAACAGTGCATGCTCAGTCACGTGATCAGGGCCTGCTGAGCTGCGTGATTACTGTCTGCTCATCTGCTTGACAATTGCCAGCTGAGCTGCACGATTCCTGCCTGTCATCTGCTTGACAATTGCCACCTGTGCTGCGTAATTCCTGCCTGCTCATCTGCTTGATTATTGCCAGCTGAGCAGCATGATTTCTCACAGCTGAGTTCCATGATTATAGCCTGCTGACTGATTCGTGCCTACTCAGCTCTTTGTTCATTGCCTCCAGAGGCACATGATCAGTGTATGACACCAAACATGATCAGCACATGATCAGTCACATGATCAGTGCATGATAAGCCACGTGATCAGTGCATGATCAGTCATGTGATCAGTGCATGATCAGTCATGTGACCAGTGCATGATAGCTGCGTGATCAGTGCATGATCAGCCACGTGATCAGTGCATGATAGCCACGTGATCAGTGCATGATAGCCACGTGATCAGTGCATGATCAGTCACGTGATACGTGCATGATCAGCCACGTGATCAGTGCATGATAGCCACGTGATCAGTGCATGATAGCCACGTGATCAGTGCATGATCATTCACGTGATCAGTGCATGATCAGTCATGTGATAGTGTGTGATCAGCCACGTGATCAGTGCATGATCAGCCACGTGATCAGTGCATGATCAGTTACGTGATCAGTGCATGATCAGTCACGTGACCAGTACATGGTAGCTACGTGATCATTGCATGATCAGCCACGTGATCAGTGCATGATAGCCACGTGATCAGTGCATGATCAGCCACGTGATCAGTGCATGATCAGCCACGTGATCAGTGCATGATCAGCCACGTGATCAGTGCATGATATCCACGTGATCAGTGCATGATAGCCACGTGATCAGTGCATGATAGCCACGTGATCAGTGCATGATCAGTCACGTGATCATGTGTGATCAGCCACGTGATCAGTGCATGATCAATTACGTGATCAGTGCATGATCAGTCACGTGACCAGTACATGGTTGCTACGTGATCATTGCATGATCAGCCACGTGAGCAGTGCATGATAGCCACGTGATCAGTGCATGATCAGTCACGTGATCAGTACATGATCACTCACGTGAACAGTGCATGATCGTTTACGTGATCTTTGCATGATCAGTCACGTGACCAGTATATGGTAGCTACGTGAACATTCCATGACGAGCCACGTGAGCAGTGCATGATAGCCACGTGATGTGTACATGATCAGTTACGTGAGGAGAGGATGATCAGCCACGTGATCAGTGCATGAGTGCCACGTGATCAGTGCATGATATGTCACATGACAGGTGTGTGATCAGCCCCGTGAACAGTGCATGTTCAGCCACGTGATCAGTGCATGATAGCCACGTGATCAGTGCATGATCAGTTACCTGGGCAGTGTATGATCTGCCACGTGATCACTTCATGGTCAGACACGTGAACAGTGTGTGATCAGCCACGTGATCAGTGCATGATATCCAAGTGATCAGTGCATGATCATCACGTGATCAGTGTATGATCAGCCACGTGAACAGTGCATGCTCAGTCACGTGATCAGGGCCTGCTGAGCTGCGTGATTACTGTCTGCTCATCTGCTTGACAATTGCCAGCTGAGCTGCACGATTCCTGCCTGTCATCTGCTTGACAATTGCCAGCTGTGCTGCGTAATTCCTGCCTGCTCAGCTGCTTGATTATTGCCAGCTGAGCAGCATGATTCCTCACAGCTGAGTTCCATGATTATTGCCTGCTGACTTTTGATTCGTGCCTACTCAGCTCTTTGTTTATTGCCTCCAGAGGCACATGATCAGTGTATGATAGCAAACATGATCAGCGCATGATCAGTCACATGATCAGCGCCATTAAGTCACGTGATCACTACATGATAGTCATGTGATCAGTCCATGCTCAGTCACGGTATCAGTGCATGATCAGCCACGTGATCAGTGCATGATCAGCCACGTGATCAGTGCATGATAGCCATGTGATCAGTGCATGATCAGTCACGTGATCAGTGCATGATCAGTTACGTGATCAGTGCATGATCAGCCACGTGATCAGTGCATGATCAGTCACGTGATCAGTGCATGATCAGCCACGTGATCAGTGCATGATAGCCACGTGATCAGTGCATGATCAGTCACGTGATCAGTGCATGATCAGTCACGTGACCAGTACATGGTAGCTACGTGATCATTGCATGATCAGCCACGTGAGTAGTGCATGATAGCCACGTGATCAGTGCATGATCAGTCACGTGATCAGTGCATGATCAGTCATGTGACCAGTACATGGTAGCTGCGTGATCATGCATGATCAGCCACGTGATCAGTGCATGATAGCCACGTGATCAGTGCATGATCAGACACGTGATCAGTGCATGATCAGTCACGTGATCAGTGCATGATCAGCCACGTGATCAGTGCATGATCAGTCACGTGATCAGTGCATGATCAGCCACGTGATCAGTGCATGATCAGCCACGTGATCAGTGCATGATCAGTTACGTGATCAGTGCATGATCAGTCACGTGATCAGTACATGGTAGCTACGTGATCAGTGCATGATCAGCCACGTGATCAGTGCATGATAGCCACGTGATCAGTGCATGATCAGCCACGTGATCAGTGCATGATCAGTCACGTGATCAGTGCATGATCAGCCACGTGATCAGTGCATGATAGCCACGTGATCAGTGCATGATCAGTTACGTGATCAGTGCATGATCAGTCACGTGATCAGTGCATGATAGCCACGTGATCAGTGCATGATCATTCACGTGATCAGTGTGTGATCAGCCACGTGAACAGTGCATGCTCAGTCACGTGATCAGGGCCTGCTGAGCTGCGTGATTACTGTCTGCTCATCTGCTTGACAATTGCCAGCTGAGCTGCACGATTCCTGCCTGTCATCTGCTTGACAATTGCCAGCTGTGCTGCATAATTCCTGCCTGCTCATCTGCTTGATTATTGCCAGCTGAGCAGCATGATTTCTCACAGCTGAGTTCCATGATTATTGCCTGACTGATTCGTGCCTACTCAGCTCTTTGTTCATTGCCTCCAGAGGCACATGATCAGTGTATGACACGAAACATGATCAGCACATGATGAATCACATGATCAGTGCATGATAAGCCACGTGATCAGTGCATGATCAGTTACGTGATCAGTGCATGATCAGTCATGTGATCAGTACATGGTAGCCACGTGATCAGTGCATGATCAGCCACGTGATCAGTGCATGATCAGTCACGTGATCAGTGCATGATCAGTCACGTGATCAGTACATGGTAGCCACGTGATCAGTGCATGATCAGCCACGTGATCAGTGCATGATAGCCACGTGATCAGTGCATGATCAGCCACGTGATCAGTGCATGATAGCCACGTGATCAGTGCATGATCAGTCACGTGATCAGTGTGATCAGCCACGTGATCAGTGCATGATAGCCACGTGATCAGTGCATGATCAGCCACGTGATCAGTGCATGATCAGTCACGTGATCAGTGCATGATCAGTCACGTGATCAGTGCATGATCAGCCACGTGATCAGTGCATGATCAGCCACGTGATCAGTGCATGATCAATCACGTGATCAGTGCATGATCAGTCACGTGATCAGTGCATGGTAGCTACGTGATCAGTGCATGATCAGCCACGTGATCAGTGCATGATAGCCACGTGATCAGTGCATGATAGCCACGTGATCAGTGCATGATCAGCCACGTGATACGTGCATGATCAGCCACGTGATCAGTGCATGTCAGCCACGTGATCAGTGCATGATCAGCCACGTGATCAGTGCATGATAGCCACGTGATCAGTGCATGATCATCACGTGATCAGTGCATGATCAGTCACGTGATCAGTGCATGATCATTTACGTGATCAGTGCATGATCAGTCACGTGACCTGTATATGGTAGCTTCATGATCATTGCATGACAGCCACGTGAGCAGTGCATGATAGCCACGTGATCAGTGCATGATCAGTCACGTGATCAGTGTATGATCAGCCACGTGATCAGTGCATGAGTGCCACGTGATCAGTGCATGATAGTCACGTGACAGTGTGTGATCAGCCACGTGATCAGTGCATGATCAGCCACGTGATCAGTGCATGATAGCCACGTGATCAGTGCATGATCAGTTACGTGATCAGTGCATGATCAGCCACGCGATCAGTGCATGGTCAGACACGTGATCAGTGTATGATCAGCCACGTGATCAGTGCATGATATCACGTGATCAGTGCATGATCAGTCACGTGATCAGTGTATGATCAGCCACGTGATCAGTGCATGCTCAGTCACGTGATCAGTGCCTGCTGAGCTGCGTGATTACTGTCTGCTCATCTGCTTGACAATTGCCAGCTGAGCTGCACGATTCCTGCCTGTCATCTGCTTGACAATTGCCAGCTGTGCTGTGTAATTCCTGCCTGATCAGCTGCTTGATTATTGCCAGCTGAGCAGCATGATTCACGTGAACAGTGCATGCTCAGTCACGTGATCAGGGCCTGCTGAGCTGCGTGATTACTGTCTGCTCATCTGCTTGACAATTGCCAGCTGAGCTGCACGATTCCTGCCTGTCATCTGCTTGACAATTGCCAGCTGTGCTGCGTAATTCCTGCCTGCTCAGCTGCTTGATTATTGCCAGCTGAGCAGCATGATTCCTCACAGCTGAGTTCCATGATTGGTGCCTGCTGACTGTTTGATTCGTGCCTACTCAGCTCTTTGTTTATTGCCTCCAGAGGCACATGATCAGTGTATGATAGCAAACATGATCAGCGCATGATCAGTCACATGATCAGCGCCATTAAGTCACGTGATCACTACATGATAGTCATGTGATCAGTCCATGATCAGTCACGGTATCAGTGCATGATCAGCCACGTGATCAGTGCATGATCAGCCACGTGATCAGTGCATGATAGCCACGTGATCAGTGCATGATCAGTCACGTGATCAGTGCATGATCAGCCACGTGATCAGTGCATGATCAGTCACGTGATCAGTGCATGATCAGTCACGTGACCAGTACATGGTAGCTACATGATCATTGCATGATCAGCCACGTGATAGTGCATGATAGCCACGTGATCAGTGCATGATCAGTCACGTGATCAGTGCATGATCAGCCATGTGATCAGTGCATGATCAGGCACGTGATCAGTGCATGATCAGCCACGTGATCAGTGCATGATAGCCACGTGATCAGTGCATGATCAGTCACGTGATCAGTGCATGATCAGTCACGTGATCAGTGCATGATCAGCCACGTGATCAGTGCATGATCAGCCACGTGATCAGTGCATGATCAGTCACGTGACCAGTACATGGTAGCACGTGATCAGTGCATGATCAGCCACGTGATCAGTGCATGATAGCCACGTGATCAGTGCATGATCAGTCACGTGATCAGTGCATGATCAGTCACGTGATCAGTGCATGATCAGTCACTGATCAGTGCATGATCAGTTACGTGATCAGTGCATGATCAGTCACGTGATCAGTGCATGATAGCCACGTGATCAGTGCATGATCAGCCACGTGATCAGTGCATGATAGCCACGTGATCAGTGCATGATCAGTCACGTGATCAGTGCATGATCATCCGCGTGATCAGTGCATGATCAGTCACGTGATCAGTGCATGATATAGACGTGATCAGTGCATGATCAGTTACGTGATCAGTGCATGATCAGCCACGTGATCAGTGCATGATAGCCACGTGATCAGTGCATGATAGCCAGTGATCAGTGCATGATCAGTCACGTGATCAGTGCATGATCAGCCACGTGATCAGTGCATGATAGCCACTGATCAGTGCATGATCAGTCACGTGATCAGTGCATGATCAGTCACGTGATCAGTGCATGATCAGCCACGTGATCAGTGCATGATCAGCCACGTGATCAGTGCATGATCAGTCACGTGATCAGTGCATGATCAGTCACGTGATCAGTGCATGATCAGTCACGTGATCAGTGCATGATCAGCCACGTGATCAGTGCATGATCAGTCACGTGATCAGTGCATGATCAGTCACGTGATCAGTGCATGATCAGTCACGTGATCAGTGCATGATCAGTCACGTGATCAGTGCATGATCAGCCACGTGATCAGTGCATGATCAGTCACGTGATCAGTGCATGATCAGCCACGTGATCAGTGCATGATATCAGTGCATGATAGCCACGTGATCAGTGCATGATAGCCACGTGATCAGTGCATGATCAGTCACGTGATACGTGTGTGATCAGCCACGTGATCAGTGCATGATATCCACGTGATCAGTGCATGATAGCCACGTGATCAGTGCATGATAGTCACGTGATCAGTGCATGATCAGTCACGTGATACGTGTGTGATCAGCCACGTGATCAGTGCATGATGAGCCACGTGATCAGTGCAGGATCAATTACGTGATCAGTGCATGATCAGTCACGTGACCAGTACATGGTTGCTACGTGATCGTTGCATGATCAGCCACGTGAGCAGAGCATGATAGCCACGTGATCAGTGCATGATCAGTCACGTGATCAGTACATGATCAGTCACGTGAACAGTGCATGTTCATTTACGTGATCTGTGCATGATCAGTCACGTGACCAGTATATGGTAGCTACGTGATCATTCCATGACGAGCCACGTGAGCAGTGCATGATAGCCACGTGATGTGTGCTTGATGAGTTACGTGAGCAGAGTATGATCAGCCACGTGATCAGTGCATGAGTGCCACGTGATCAGTGCATGATATGTCACGTGACAGGTGTGTGATCAGCCACGTGAACAGTGCATGTTCCGCCACGTGATCAGTGCATGATAGCCACGTGATCAGTGCATGATCAGTTACGTGAGCAGTGTATGACCAGACACGTGATCAGTGCATGGTCAGACACGTGAACAGTGTATGATCAGCCACGTGATCAGTTCATGATATCCAAGTGATCAGTGCATGATCAATCACGTGATCAGTGTATGATCAGCCACGTGAACAGTGCATGCTCAGTCACGTGATCAGGGCCTGCTGAGCTGCGTGATTACTGTCTGCTCATCTGCTTGACAATTGCCAGCTGAGCTGCACGATTCCTGCCTGTCATCTGCTTGACAATTGCCAGCTGTGCTGCGTAATTCCTGCCTGCTCAGCTGCTTGATTATTGCCAGCTGAGCAGCATGATTCCTCACAGCTGAGTTCCATGATTATTGCCTGCTGACTTTTGATTCGTGCCTACTCAGCTCTTTGTTTATTGCCTCCAGAGGCACATGATCAGTGTATGATAGAAAACATGATCAGCACGTGATCAGTCACATGATCAGAGCCATTAAGTCACGTGATCACTACATGATAGTCATGTGATCAGTCCATGCACAGTCACGGTATCAGTGCATGATCAGCCACGTGATCAGTGCATGATCTGTCACATGATTAGTGTATGATCATCCACGTGATCAGTGCATGGCAGTCATGTGATCAGTGCATGATATAGACGTGATCAGTGCATGATCAGTCTCGTGATCAGTGCATGATAGCCACGTGATCAGTGCATGATCTGTCACCTGATGGGTGTATGATCATTCACCTGACCTTTACATGGTAGCTACATGATCATTGCATGATCAACCACGTGAGTAGTGCACGATAGCCACGTGATCACTGCATGATCAGTCACGTGATCAGTGCATGATCAGTCATGTGACCAGTACATGGTAGCTGCGTGATCATGCATGATCAGCCACGTGAGCAGTGCATGATAGCCACGTGATCAGTGCATGATCAGACACGTGATCAGTGCATGATCAGTCACGTGATCAGTGCATGATCAGCCACGTGATCAGTGCATGATCAGTCACGTGATCAGTGCATGATCAGCCACGTGATCAGTGCATGATCAGCCACGTGATCAGTGCATGATCAGTTACGTGATCAGTGCATGATCAGTCACGTGATCAGTACATGGTAGCCACGTGATCAGTGCATGATCAGCCACGTGATCAGTGCATGATAGCCACGTGATCAGTGCATGATCAGCCACGTGATCAGTGCATGATCAGTCACGTGATCAGTGCATGATCAGCCACGTGATCAGTGCATGATAGCCACGTGATCAGTGCATGACAATTACGTGATCAGTGCATGATCAGTCACGTGATCAGTGCATGATAGCCACGTGATCAGTGCATGATCATTCACGTGATCAGTGTGTGATCAGCCACGTGAACAGTGCATGCTCAGTCACGTGATCAGGGCCTGCTGAGCTGCGTGATTACTGTCTGCTCATCTGCTTGACAATTGCCAGCTGAGCTGCACGATTCCTGCCTGTCATCTGCTTGACAATTGCCACCTGTGCTGCATAATTCCTGCCTGCTCATCTGCTTGATTATTGCCAGCTGAGCAGCATGATTTCTCACAGCTGAGTTCCATGATTATTGCCTACTGATTCCTGCCTACTCAGCTCTTTGTTCATTGCCTCCAGAGGCACATGATCAGTGTATGACACAAACATGATCAGCACATGATGAATCACATGATCAATGCATGATAAGCCAGGTGATCAGTGCATGATCAATTACGTGATCAGTGCATGATCAGTCATGTGACCAGTACATGGTAGCTGCGTGATCAGTGCATGATCAGCCACGTGATCAGTGCATGATCAGTCACGTGATCAGTGCATGATCAGCCACGTGATCAGTGCATGATCAGTCACGTGATCAGTGCATGGTAGCTACGTGATCAGTGCATGATCAGCCACGTGATCAGTGCATGATAGCCACGTGATCAGTGCATGATCAGCCACGTGATCAGTGCATGATAGCCACGTGATCAGTGCATGATCAGTCACGTGATACGTGTGTGATCAGCCACGTGATCAGTGCATGATATCCACGTGATCAGTGCATGATAGCCACGTGATCAGTGCATGATTAGTCACGTGATCAGTGCATGATCAGTCACGTGATACAGTGTGATCAGCCACGTGATCAGTGCATGATGAGCCACGTGATCAGTGCATGATCAATTACGTGATCAGTGCATGATCAGTCACGTGACCAGTACATGGTTGCTACGTGATCAGTGCATGATCAGCCACGTGATCAGTGCATGATAGCCACGTGATCAGTGCATGATCAGTCACGTGATCAGTGCATGATCAGTCACGTGATCAGTGCATGATCATTTACGTGATCAGTGCATGATCAGTCACGTGACCAGTATATGGTAGCTTCGTGATCATTCCATGACAACCACGTGAGCAGTGCATGATAGCCACGTGATCAGTGCATGATCAGTCACGTGATCAGTGTATGATCAGCCACGTGATCAGTGCATGAGTGCCACGTGATCAGTGCATGATAGTCACGTGACAGTGCATGATCAGCCACGTGATCAGTGCATGATCAGCCACGTGATCAGTGCATGATAGCCACGTGATCAGTGCATGATCAGTTACGTGATCAGTGCATGATCAGCCACGTGATCAGTGCATGATCAGACACGTGATCAGTGCATGATCAGCCACGTGATCAGTGCATGATGTCCAAGTGATCAGTGCATGATCAGTCACGTGATCAGTGTATGAT
Source organism: Bos javanicus (assembly GCF_032452875.1). Classification (NCBI taxonomy): domain Eukaryota; kingdom Metazoa; phylum Chordata; class Mammalia; order Artiodactyla; family Bovidae; genus Bos; species Bos javanicus. The sequence continues at coordinate 67,353 of NW_026894100.1, read as the reverse complement.
CAGCCACGTGATCAGTGCATGCTCAGTCACGTGATCAGGGCCTGCTGAGCTGCGTGATTACTGTCTGCTCATCTGCTTGACAATTGCCAGCTGAGCTGCACGATTCCTGCCTGTCATCTGCTTGACAATTGCCAGCTGTGCTGTGTAATTCCTGCCTGCTCAGCTGCTTGATTATTGCCAGCTGAGCAGCATGATTCACGTGAACAGTGCATGCTCAGTCACGTGATCAGGGCCTGCTGAGCTGCGTGATTACCGTCTGCTCATCTGCTTGACAATTGCCAGCTGAGCTGCACGATTCCTGCCTGTCATCTGCTTGACAATTATCAGCTGTGCTGCGTAATTCCTGCCTGCTCAGCTGCTTGATTATTGCCAGCTGAGCAGCATGATTCCTCAGAGCTGAGTTCCATGATTGGTGCCTGCTGACTGTTTGATTCGTGCCTACTCAGCTCTTTGTTTATTGCCTCCAGAGGCACATGATCAGTGTATGAAAGCAAACATGATCAGCGCATGATCAGTCACATGATCAGCGCCATTAAGTCACGTGATCACTACATGATAGTCATGTGATCAGTCCATGATCAGTCACGGTATCAGTGCATGATCAGCCACGTGATCAGTGCATGATCAGCCACGTGATCAGTGCATGATAGCCACGTGATCAGTGCATGATCAGTCACGTGATCAGTGCATGATCAGGCACGTGATCAGTGCATGATCAGTCACGTGATCAGTGCATGATCAGTCACGTGACCAGTACATGGTAGCTACATGATCATTGCATGATCAGCCACGTGATCAGTGCATGATAGCCACGTGATCAGTGCATGATCAGTCACGTGATCAGTGCATGATCAGCCATGTGATCAGTGCATGATCAGGCACGTGATCAGTGCATGATCAGCCACGTGATCAGTGCATGATAGCCACGTGATCAGTGCATGATCAGTCACGTGATCAGTGCATGATCAGTCACGTGATCAGTGCATGATCAGCCACGTGATCAGTGCATGATCAGTCACGTGATCAGTGCATGGTAGCTACGTGATCAGTGCATGATCAGCCACGTGATCAGTGCATGATAGCCACGTGATCAGTGCATGATCAGTCACGTGATCAGTGCATGATCAGTCACGTGATCAGTGCATGATCAGTCACGTGATCAGTGCATGATCAATTACGTGATCAGTGCATGATCAGTCACGTGATCAGTGCATGGTAGCTACGTGATCAGTGCATGATCAGCCACGTGATCAGTGCATGATAGCCACGTGATCAGTGCATGATCAGTCACGTGATCAGTGTATGATCATCCACGTGATCAGTGCATGATCAGTCATGTGATCAGTGCATGATATAGACGTGATCAGTGCATGATCAGTCACGTGATCAGTGCATGATCAGCCACGTGATCAGTGCATGATAGCCACGTGATCAGTGCATGATAGCCAGTGATCAGTGCATGATCAGTCACGTGATCAGTGCATGATCAGCCACGTGATCAGTGCATGATAGCCACTGATCAGTGCATGATCAGTCACGTGATCAGTGCATGATCAGTCACGTGATCAGTGCATGATCAGCCACGTGATCAGTGCATGATCAGTTACGTGATCAGTGCATGATCAGTCACGTGATCAGTGCATGATCAGTCACGTGATCAGTGCATGATCAGTCATGTGATCAGTGCATGATCAGCCACGTGATCAGTGCATGATCAGTCACGTGATCAGTGCATGATCAGTCACGTGATCAGTGCATGATCAGCCACGTGATCAGTGCATGATCAGTCACGTGATACGTGCATGATCAGCCACGTGATCAGTGCATGATATCAGTGCATGATAGCCACGTGATCAGTGCATGATATCAGTGCATGATCAGCCACGTGATCAGTGCATGATAGCCACGTGATCAGTGCATGATCAGTCACGTGATACGTGTGTGATCAGCCACGTGATCAGTGCATGATATCCACGTGATCAGTGCATGATAGCCACGTGATCAGTGCATGATAGTCACGTGATCAGTGCATGATCAGTCACGTGATACGTGTGTGATCAGCCACGTGATCAGTGCATGATGAGCCACGTGATCAGTGCAGGATCAATTACGTGATCAGTGCATGATCAGTCACGAGACGAGTACATGGTTGCTCCGTGATCGTTGCATGATCAGCCACGTGAGCAGAGCATGATAGCCACGTGATCAGTGCATGATCAGTCACGTGATCAGTACATGATCAGTCACGTTAACAGTGCATGATCATTTACGTGATCTGTGCATGATCAGTCACGTGACCAGTATATGGTAGCTACGTGACCATTCCATGACGAACCACGTGAGCAGTGCATGATAGCCACGTGATGTGTGCATGATGAGTTACGTGAGCAGAGTATGATCAGCCACGTGATCAGTGCATGAGTGCCGCGTGATCAGTGCATGATATGTCACGTGACAGGTGTGTGATCAGCCACGTGAACAGTGCATGTTCCGCCACGTGATCAGTGCATGATAGCCACGTGATCAGTGCATGATCAGTACGTGAGCAGTGTATGACCAGACACGTGATCAGTGCATGGTCAGACACGTGAACAGTGTATGATCAGCCACGTGATCAGTGCATGATATCCAAGTGATCAGTGCATGATCAATCACGTGATCAGTGTATGATCAGCCACGTGAACAGTGCATGCTCAGTCACGTGATCAGGGCCTGCTGAGCTGTGTGATTACTGTCTGCTCATCTGCTTGACAATTGCCAGCTGAGCTGCACGATTCCTGCCTGTCATCTGCTTGACAATTGCCAGCTGTGCTGCGTAATTCCTGGCTGCTCAGCTGCTTGATTATTGCCAGCTGAGCAGCATGATTCCTCACAGCTGATTTCCATGATTATTGACTGCTGACTTTTGATTCGTGCCTACTCAGCTCTTTGTTTATTGCCTCCAGAGGCACATTATCAGTGTATGATAGCAAACATGATCAGCGCATGATCAGTCACATGATCAGCGCCATTAAGTCACGTGATCACTACATGATAGTCATGTGATCAGTCCATGCACAGTCACGGTATCAGTGCATGATCAGCCACGTGATCAGTGCATGATCTGTCACATGATTAGTGTATGATCATCCACGTGATCAGTGCATGGGCAGTCATGTGATCAGTGCATGATAGCCACGTGATCAGTGCATGATCTGTCACCTGATCTGTGTATGATCATTCACGTGACCTGTACATGGTAGCTACATGATCATTGCATGATCAGCCACGTGAGTAGTGCACGATAGCCACGTGATCACTGCATGATCAATCACGTGATCAGTGCATGATCAGTCACGTGATCAGTGCATGATCAGCCACGTGATCAGTGCATGATCAGTCACGTGATCAGTGTATGATCAGCCACGTGATCAGTGCATGATCAGCCACATGATCAGTGCATGATCAGCCACATGATCAGTACATGATCAATTACGTGATCAGTTCATGATCAGTCACGTGACCAGTGCATGGTAGCTACGTGATCATTGCCAGATCAGCCACGTGAACAGTGCATGATAGCCACGTGATCAGTGCATGATTAGCCATGTGATCAGTGCATGATCAGTCACGTGATCAGTGCATGATCAGTCACGTGACCAGTGCATGATCATCCACGTGATCAGTGCATGTGGAGTCATGTAGTCAATGCATGATAGCGCCGTGATCAGTGCATGATCAGTCCCGTGATGAGTGTATGATCAGCCACGTGATCAGTGCAAGTTAGCTACGTGATCAGTGCATGATCAGTCACGTGATCAATGCATGATCATTCACGTGATCAGTGTGTGATCAGCCACGTGAACAGTGCATGCTCAGTCACGTGATCAGGGCCTGCTGAGCTTCGTGATTACTGTCTGCTCATGTGCTTGACAATTGCCAGCTGAGCTGTACGATTCCTGCCTGTTATCTCCTTGACAATTGCCACCTGTGCTGCATAATTCCTGCCTGCTCATCTACTTGATTATTGCCAGCTGAGCAGCATGATTTCTCAGAGCTGAGTTCCAATATTATTGCCTTCTGATTCCTGCCTGCTCAGCTCTTTGTTCATTGCCTCCAGAGGCACATGATCAGTGTATGACACGAAACATGATCAGCACATGATGAATCACATAATCAATGCATGGCAAGCCAGGTGATCAGTGCATGATCAATTACGTGATCAGTGCATAATCAGTCATGTGACCAGTACCCGGTAACTGCGTGATCATTGCATGATCAGCCACGTGATCAGTGCAAGATCAGTCACGTGATCAGTGCATGATCAGCCACGTGATCAGTGCATGATCAGTCACGTGACCAGTACATGGTAGCTACGTGATCATTGCATGATCAGCCACGTTATCTGTGCATGATAGCCACGTGATCAGTGCATGATAGCCACGTGAGCAGTGCATGATAGCCACGTGATCAGTGCATGATCAGTCACGTGATACGTGTGTGATCAGCCACCGGATCAGTGCGTGATGAGCCACGTGATCAGTGCAGGATCAATCACGTGATCAGTGCATGATCAGTCACGTGATCAGTGCATGGTCAGCTACGTGATCAGTGCATGATCAGCCACGTGAGCAGAACATGATAGCCACGTGATCAGTGCATTATCAGTCACGTGATCAGTACATGATCAGCCACGTGAACAGTGCATGCTCAGTCACGTGATCAAGGCCTGCTGAGCTGCGTGATTCCTGCCGGCTCATCTGCATGACAATTGCCAGCTGAGCTGCGTGATTCCTGTCGGCTCATCTGCTTGACAATTGCCAGCTGAGCTGCGTGATTCCTGCCTGGTCACGTGCTTGATTATTGCCAGTTGAGCAGCATGATTCGTCACTGCTGAGCTCCATGCTTATTGCCTGCTGATTGCGTGGTTCGTGTCTGCTCAGCTTTTTGAGTATTGCCTCCTGAGGTCCCTGTTCGGTCGCCACCTGCCGGGGACAAGCCCCAACTGATCCAGGGTATTCGAAGGAGAGATGGCCTAGGCGACTATTTATATGCTAATCAGAGATGTCAAGAATAATAGTATGAGGAGAGCTCAGTAGGAAAATTCGGTGGAGAAAAGAGACTGAGGAGCTTGGTTTACGCGGAAGACCAATCAAACTTCAAGACAAGAAGTTTGCACCACTTACGTAGGCCGCAGGCGCCCTCTCGAATGGCGAAAGGTGCCTCACCCTAGACACCTTCTCGAGTGGGTCTTAGCAGCCCAGGCATAATTAGGAAGCATGGTGGGTTCCGCGCTCCAGATGGAGACTCAGCTGGAAGTTAAAGGGAAGAATGACAAGGAACTTTATGAATTGGAGCTGTAAGTTACCTCTTTGACAGAGAGAGCGAGATGGTGGTGGGGGACAGCCCCCAGTGAAATCAGAGGTGAGAGCACAAAGCAATACAGTAGGCAGACTCCGGTTTTTTGGGGGGAGATGCTCGAGAATATCCGGGTGGACTCCTGAGGCTCGATCCCGCATTTGCATATGCCGAGCCTCCTTCCTCATGACATTTGTCCAGAGTGGAATGCCTCCCCGGCTCCCGGCACATGATCAGTGCATGCTCAGTCACGATATCAGTGCCTGCTCAGCCACGTGATCACTGAGGGCACAGTCACGTGATCAGCGCCTCTCAGTCACGTGATCACCGTATGATAAACACGTGATCAGTGAACGACCAGCCAGGTGATCACTGCATGCGCGGTCAGGTGGTCAGTTCCTGATCAGCCACCTGATCAGTGCGTGCACAGTCCCCTGATCAGCGCCTGTCAGTCACTGATCACTGCCTGATAAACCCGTGATCAGTGCCCGAACAGCCACGTCATCAGTGCATGCGCAGTCACGTGATCAGTGCATGATAGCCACGTGATCAGTGCGTGCACAGTCCCATGATCAGCGCCTGTCAGTCACTGATCATTGCCTGAGAAACACGTGATCAGTGCATGATGAGCCATGTGATCAGTGCCGGATCAGCCACGACATCAGTGCATGCGCAGTCACGTCATCAGTGCATGATAGCCACGTGATCAGTGCCTGCTCAGTCACGTGATCTGGACTTGATCAGCCACGTGATCAGTGCCTGCAGAGTCACGTGATCAGGGCCTGCTGAGCTGCGTGATTCCTGCCGGCTCATCTGCATGACAATTGCCAGCTGAGCTGCGTGATTCCTGCCGGCTCATCTGCATGACAATTGCCAGCTGAGCTGCGTGATTCCTGTCGGCTCATCTGCTTGACAATTGCCAGCTGAGCTGCGTGATTCCTGCCTGGTCCCGTGCTTGATTATTGCCGGTTGAGCAGCATGATTCGTCACTGCTGAGCTCCATGCTTATTGCCTGCTGATTGTGTGGTTCGTGTCTGCTCAGCTCTTTGAGTATTGCCTCCTGAGGTCCCTGTTCGGTCGCCACCTGTCGGGGACCAGCCCCAACTGATCCAGGGTATTCGAAGGAGAGATGGCCTAGGCTACTATTTATATGCTAATCAGAGATGTCAAGAATAATAATATGAGGAGAGCTCAGTAGGAAAATTCGGTGGAGAAAAGAGACTGAGGAGCTTGGTTTACGCGGAAGACCAATCAAACTTCAAGACAAGAAGTTTGCACCACTTACGTAGGCCGCAGGCGCCCTCTCGAATGGCGAAAGGTGCCTCACCCTAGACACCTTCTCGAGTGGGTCTTAGCAGCCCAGGCATAATTAGGAAGCGTGGTGGGTTCCGCGCTCCAGATGGAGACTCAGCTGGAAGTTAAAGGGAAGAATGACAAGGAACTTTATGAATTGGAGCTGTAAGTTACCTCTTTGACAGAGAGAGCGAGATGGTGGTGGGGGACAGCCCCCAGTGAAATCAGAGGTGAGAGCACAAAGCAATACAGTAGGCAGACTCCGGTTTTTTGGGGGAGATGCTCGAGAATATCCGGGTGGACTCCTGAGGCTCGATCCCGCATTTGCGTATGCCGAGCCTCCTTCCTCATGACCTTTGTCCAGAGTGGAATGCCTCCCCGGCTCCCGGCACATGATCAGTGCATGCTCAGCCACGTGATCACTGACGGCACAATCACGTGATCAGCGCCTCTCAGTCACGTGATCACCGTATGATGAACACGTGATCAGTGAACGACCAGCCAGGTGATCACTGCATGCGAGGTCAGGTGGTCAGTTCCTGATCAGCCACCTGATCAGTGCGTGCACAGTCCCCTGATCAGCGCCTGTCAGTCACTGATCACTGCCTGATAAACCCGTGATCAGTGCCCGAACAGCCACGTCATCAGTGCATGCGCAGTCACGTGATCAGTGCATGATAGCCACGTGATCAGTGCGTGCACAGTCCCATGATCAGCGCCTGTCAGTCACTGATCATTGCCTGATAAACACGTGATCAGTGCATGATGAGCCATGTGATCAGTGCCCGATCAGCCACATCATCAGTGCTTGCGCAGTCACGTCATCAGTGCATGATAGCCACGTGATCAGTGCCTGCTCAGTCACGTGATCTGGACTTGATCAGCCACGTGATCAGTGCCTGCAGAGTCACGTAATCAGGGCCTGCTGAGCTGTGTGATTCCTGCCAGCTCATCTGCATGACAATTGCCATCTGAGCTGCGTGATTCCTGTCGGCTCATCTGCTTGACAATTGCCAGCTGAGCTGCGTGATTCCTGCCTGGTCCCGTGCTTGATTATTGCCAGTTGAGCAGCATGATTCGTCACTGCTGAGCTCCATGCTTATTGCCTGCTGATTGCGTGGTTCGTGTCTGCTCAGCTCTTTGAGTATTGCCTCCTGAGGTCCCTGTTCGGTCGCCACCTGCCGGGGACCAGCCCCAACTGATCCAGGGTATTCGAAGGAGAGATGGCCTAGGCGACTATTTATATGCTAATCAGAGATGTGAAGAATAATAGTATGAGGAGAGCTCAGTAGGAAAATTCGGTGGAGAAAAGAGACTGAGGAGCTTGGTTTACGCGGAAGACCAATCAAACTTCAAGACAAGAAGTTTGCACCACTTACGTAGGCCGCAGGCGCCCTCTCGAATGGCGAAAGGGGCCTCAGCCTAGACACCTTCTCGAGTGGGTCTTAGCAGCCCAGGCATAATTAGGAAGCGTGGTGGGTTCCGCGCTCCAGATGGAGACTCAGCTGGAAGTTAAAGGGAAGAATGACAAGGAACTTTATGAATTGGAGCTGTAAGTTACCTCTTTGACAGAGAGAGCGAGATGGTGGTGGGGGACAGCCCCCAGTGAAATCAGAGGTGAGAGCACAAAGCAATACAGTAGGCAGACTCCGGTTTTTTTGGGGGAGATGCTCGAGAATATCCGGGTGGACTCCTGAGGCTCGATCCCGCATTTGCGTATGCCGAGCCTGCTTCCTCATGACCTTTGTCCAGAGTGGAATGCCTCCCCGGCTCCCGGCACATGATCAGTGCATGCTCAGTCACGATATCAGTGCCTGCTCAGCCACGTGATCACTGACGGCACAGTCACGTAATCAGCGCCTCTCAGTCACGTGATCACAGTATGATAAACACGTGATCAGTGAACGACCAGCCAGGTGATCACTGCATGCGCGGTCAGGTGGTCAGTTCCTGATCAGCCACCTGATCAGTGCGTGCACAGTCCCCTGATCAGCGCCTGTCAGTCACTGATCACTGCCTGATAAACCCGTGATCAGTGCCCGAACAGCCACGTCATCAGTGCATGCGCAGTCACGTGTTCAGTGCATGATAGCCACGTGATCAGTGCGTGCAGAGTCCCATGATCAGCGCCTGTCAGTCACTGATCATTGCCTGAGAAACAAGTGATCAGTGCATGATGAGCCATGTGATCAGTGCCCGATCAGCCACGTCATCAGTGCATGCGCAGGCACGTCATCAGTGCATGATAGCCACGTGATCAGTGCCTGCTCAGTCACGTGATCTGGACTTGATCAGCCACGTGATCAGTGCCTGCAGAGTCACGTGATCAGGGCCTGCTGAGCTGCGTGATTCCTGCCGGCTCATCTGCTTGACAATTGCCAGCTGAGCTGTGTGATTCCTGCCTGGTCACGTGCTTGATTATTGCCAGTTGAGCAGCATGATTCGTCACTGCTGAGCTCCATGCTTATTGCCTGCTGATTGCGTGGTTCGTGTCTGCTCAGCTCTTTGAGTATTGCCTCCTGAGGTCCCTGTTCGGTCGCCACCTGCTGGGGACCAGCCCCAACTGATCCAGGGTATTCGAAGGAGAGATGGCCTAGGCGACTATTTATGTGCTAATCAGAGATGTCAAGAATAATAGTATGAGGAGAGCTCAGTAGGAAAATTCGGTGGAGAAAAGAGACTGAGGAGCTTGGTTTACGCGGAAGACCAATCAAACTTCAAGACAAGAAGTTTGCACCACTTACGTAGGCCGCAGGCGCCCTCTCGAATGGCAAAAGGTGCCTCACCCTAGACACCTTCTCGAGTGGGTCTTAGCAGCCCAGGCATAATTAGGAAGCGTGGTGGGTTCCGCGCTCCAGATGGAGACTCAGCTGGAAGTTAAAGGGAAGAATGACAAGGAACTTTATGAATTGGAGCTGTAAGTTACCTCTTTGACAGAGAGAGCGGGATGGTGGTGGGGGACAGCCCCGAGTGAAATCAGAGGTGAGAGCACAAAGCAATACAGTAGGCAAACTCTGGTTTTTTTGGGGAGGAGATGCTCGAGAATACCCGGGTGGACTCCTGAGGCTCGATCCCGCATTTGCGTATGCCGAGCCTCCTTCCTCATGACCTTTGTCCAGAGTGGAATGCCTCCCCGGCTCCCGGCACATGATCAGTGCAGGCTCAGTCACGATATCAGTGCCTGCTCAGCCACGTGATCACTGAGGGCACAGTCACGTGATCAGCGCCTCTCAGTCACGTGATCACCGTATGATGAACACGTGATCAGTGAACGACCAGCCAGGTGATCACTGCATGCGCGGTCAGGTGGTCAGTTCCTGATCAGCCACCTGATCAGTGCGTGCACAGTCCCCTGATCAGCGCCTGTCAGTCACTGATCACTGCCTGATAAACCCGTGATCAGTGCCCGAACAGCCACGTCATCAGTGCATGCGCAGTCACGTGATCAGTGCATGATAGCCACGTGATCAGTGCGTGCACAGTCCCATGATCAGCGCCTGTCAGTCACTGATCATTGCCTGAGAAACACGTGATCAGTGCATGATGAGCCATGTGATCAGTGCCGGATCAGCCACGTCATCAGTGCATGGGCAGTCACGTCATCAGTGCATGATAGCCACGTGATCAGTGCCTGCTCAGTCACGTGATCTGGACTTGATCAGCCACGTGATCAGTGCCTGCAGAGTCACGTGATCAGGGCCTGGTGAGCTGCGTGATTCCTGCCGGCTCATCTGCATGACAATTGCCTTCTGAGCTGCGTGATTCCTGTCGGCTCATCTGCTTGACAATTGCCAGCTGAGCTGCGTGATTCCTGCCTGGTCACGTGTTGATTATTGCCAGTTGAGCAGCATGATTCGTCACTGCTGAGCTCCATGCTTATTGCCTGCTGATTGCGTGGTTCGTGTCTGCTCAGCTCTTTGTGTATTGCCTCCTGAGGTCCCTGTTCGGTCGCCACCAGCCAGGGACCAGCCCCAACTGATCCAGGGTATTCGAAGGAGAGATGGCCTAGGCGACTATTTATATGCTAATCAGAGATGTCAAGAATAATAGTATGAGGAGAGCTCAGTAGGAAAATTCGGTGGAGAAAAGAAACTGAGTAGCTTGGTTTACGCGGAAGACCAATCAAACTTCAAGACAAGAAGTTTGCACCACTTACGTAGGCCGCAGGCGCCCTCTCGAATGGCGAAAGGTGCCTCACCCTAGACACCTTCTCGAGTGGGTCTTAGCAGCCCAGGCATAATTAGGAAGCGTGGTGGGTTCCGCGCTCCAGATGGAGACTCAGCTCGAAGTTAAAGGGAAGAATGACAAGGAACTTTAAGAATTGGAGCTGTAAGTTACCTCTTTGACAGAGAGAGCGGGATGGTGGTGGGGGACAGCCCCCAGTGAAATCAGAGGTGAGAGCACAAAGCAATACAGTAGGCAGACTCCGGTTTTTTTGGGGGGGAGATGCTCGAGAACACCCGGGTGGACTCCTGAGGCTCGATCCCGCATTTGCGTATGCCGAGCCTCCTTCCTCATGACCTTTGTCCAGAGTGGAATGCCTCCCCGGCTCCCGGCACATGATCAGTGCATGCTCAGTCACGATATCAGTGCCTGCTCAGCCACGTGATCACTGACGGCACAGTCACGTGATCAGCGCCTCTCAGTCACGTGATCACCGTATGATAAACACGTGATCAGTGAACGACCAGCCAGGTGATCACTGCATGCGAGGTCAGGTGGTCAGTTCCTGATCAGCCACCTGATCAGTGCGTGCACAGTCCCCTGATCAGCGCCTGTCAGTCACTGATCACTGCCTGATAAACCCGTGATCAGTGCCCGAACAGCCACGTCATCAGGTCATGCGCAGTCACGTGATCAGTGCATGATAGCCACGTGATCACTGCGTGCACAGTCCCATGATCAGCGCCTGTCAGTCACTGATCATTGCCTGAGAAACACGTGATCAGTGCATGATGAGCCATGTGATCAGTGCCCGATCAGCCACGTCATCAGTGCATGCGCAGTCTCGTCATCAGTGCATGATAGCCACGTGATCAGTGCCTGCTCAGTCACGTGATCTGGACTTGATCAGCCACGTGATCAGTGCCTGCAGAGTCACGTGATCAGGGCCTGCTGAGCTGCGTGATTCCTGCCGGCTCATCTGCATGACAATTGCCATCTGAGCTGCGTGATTCCTGTCGGCTCATCTGCTTGACAATTGCCAGCTGAGCTGCGTGATTCCTGCCTGGTCACGTGCTTGATTATTGCCAGTTGAGCAGCATGATTCGTCACTGCTGAGCTCCATGCTTATTGCCTGCTGATTGCGTGGTTCGTGTCTGCTCAGCTCTTTGAGTATTGCCTCCTGAGGTCCCTGTTCGGTCGCCACCTGCCGGGGACCAGCCCCAACTGATCCAGGGTATTCGAAGGAGAGATGGCCTAGGCGACTATTTATGTGCTAATCAGAGATGTCAAGAATAATAGTATGAGGAGAGCTCAGTAGGAAAATTCGGTGGAGAAAAGAGACTGAGGAGCTTGGTTTACGCAGAAGACCAATCAAACTTCAAGACAAGAAGTTTGCACCACTTACGTAGGCCGCAGGCGCCCTCTCGAATGGCGAAAGGTGCCTCACCCTAGACACCTCCTCGAGTGGGTCTTAGCAGCCCAGGCATAATTAGGAAGCGTGGTGGGTTCCGCGCTCCAGATGGAGACTCAGCTCGAAGTTAAAGGGAAGAATGACAAGGAACTTTATGAATTGGAGCTGTAAGTTACCTCTTTGACAGAGAGAGCGGGGTGGTGGTGGGGGACAGCCCCCAGTGAAATCAGAGGTGAGAGCACAAAGCAATACAGTAGGCAGACTCCGGTTTTTTTGGGGGGAGATGCTCGAGAATATCCGGGTGGACTCCTGAGGTTCGATCCCGCATTTGCGTATGCCGAGCCTCCTTCCTCATGACCTTTGTCCAGAGTGGAATGCCTCCCCGGCTCCCGGCACATGATCAGTGCATGCTCAGTCACGATATCAGTGCCTGCTCAGCCACGTGATCACTGACGGCACAGTCACGTGATCAGCGCCTCTCAGTCACGTGATCACCGTATGATGAACACGTGATCAGTGAACGACCAGCCAGGTGATCACTGCATGCGCGGTCAGGTGGTCAGTTCCTGATCAGCCACCTGATCAGTGCGTGCACAGTCCCCTGATCAGCGCCTGTCAGTCACTGATCACTGCCTGATAAACCCGTGATCAGTGCCCGAACAGCCACGTCATCAGGTCATGCGCAGTCACGTGATCAGTGCATGATAGCCACGTGATCAGTGCGTGCACAGTCCCATGATCAGCGCCTGTCAGTCACTGATCATTGCCTGAGAAACACGTGATCAGTGCATGATGAGCCATGTGATCAGTGCCCGATCAGCCACGTCATCAGTGCATGCGCAGTCACGTCATCAGTGCATGATAGCCACGTGATCAGTGCCTGCTCAGTCACGTGATCTGGACTTGATCAGCCACGTGATCAGTGCCTGCAGAGTCACGTGATCAGGGCCTGCTGAGCTGCGTGATTCCTGCCGGCTCATCTGCATGACAATTGCCATCTGAGCTGCGTGATTCCTGTCGGCTCATCTGCTTGACAATTGCCAGCTGAGCTGCGTGATTCCTGCCTGGTCACGTGCTTGATTATTGCCAGTTGAGCAGCATGATTCGTCACTGCTGAGCTCCATGCTTATTGCCTGCTGATTGCGTGGTTCGTGTCTGCTCAGCTCTTTGAGTATTGCCTCCTGAGGTCCCTGTTCGGTCGCCACCTGCCGGGGACCAGCCCCAACTGATCCAGGGTATTCGAAGGAGAGATGGCCTAGGCGACTATTTATATGCTAATCAGAGATGTCAAGAATCATAGTATGAGGAGAGCTCAGTAGGAAAATTCGGTGGAGAAAAGATACTGAGGAGCTTGGTTTACGCGGAAGACCAATCAAACTTCAAGACAAGAAGTTTGCACCACTTACGTAGGCCGCAGGCGCCCTCTCGAATGGCGAAAGGTGCCTCACCCTAGACACCTTCTCGAGTGGGTCTTAGCAGCCCAGGCATAATTAGGAAGCGTGGTGGGTTCCGCGCTCCAGATGGAGACTCAGCTGGAAGTTAAAGGGAAGAATGACAAGGAACTTTATGAATTGGAGCTGTAAGTTACCTCTTTGACAGAGAGAGCGAGATGGTGGTGGGGGACAGCCCACAGTGAAATCAGAGGTGAGAGCACAAAGCAATACAGTAGGCAGACTCCGGTTTTTTTGGGGGGGAGATGCTCGAGAATATCCGGGTGGACTCCTGAGGCTCGATCCCGCATTTGCGTATGTCGAGCCTCCTTCCTCATGACCTTTGTCCAGAGTGGAATTCCTCCCCGGCTCCCGGCACATGATCAGTGCATGCTCAGTCACGATATCAGTGCCTGCTCAGCCACGTGATCACTGACGGCACAGTCACGTGATCAGCGCCTCTCAGTCACGTGATCACCGTATGATAAACACGTGATCAGTGAACGACCAGCCAGGTGATCACTGCATGCGCGGTCAGGTGGTCAGTTCCTGATCAGCCACCTGATCAGTGCGTGCACAGTCCCCTGATCAGCGCCTGTCAGTCACTGATCACTGCCTGATAAACCCGTGATCAGTGCCCGAACAGCCACGTCATCAGTGCATGCGCAGTCACGTGATCAGTGCATGATAGCCACGTGATCAGTGCGTGCACAGTCCCATGATCAGCGCCTGTCAGTCACTGATCATTGCCTGATAAACACGAGATCAGTGCATGATGAGCCATGTAATCAGTGCCCGATCAGCCACGTCATCAGTGCATGCGCAGTCACGTCATCAGTGCATGATAGCCACGTGATCAGTGCCTGCTCAGTCACGTGATCTGGACTTGATCAGCCACGTGATCAGTGCCTGCAGAGTCACGTGATCAGGGCCTGCTGAGCTGCGTGATTCCTGCCGGCTCATCTGCATGACAATTGCCATCTGAGCTGCGTGATTCCTGTCGGCTCATCTGCTTGACAATTGCCAGCTGAGCTGCGTGATTCCTGCCTGGTCACGTGCTTGATTATTGCCAGTTGAGCAGCATGATTCGTCACTGCTGAGCTCCATGCTTATTGCCTGCTGATTGCGTGGTTCGTGTCTGCTCAGCTCTTTGAGGATCGCCTCCTGAGGTCCCTGTTCGGTCGCCACCTGCCGGGGACCAGCCCCAACTGATCCAGGGTATTCGAAGGAGAGATGGCCTAGGCGACTATTTATATGCTAATCAGAGATGTCAAGAATAATAGTATGAGGAGAGCTCAGTAGGAAAATTCGGTGGAGAAAAGAGACTGAGTAGCTTGGTTTACGCGGAAGACCAATCAAACTTCAAGACAAGAAGTTTGCACCACTTACATAGGCCGCAGGCGCCCTCTCGAATGGCGAAAGGTGCCTCACCCTAGACACCTTCTCGAGTGGGTCTTAGCAGCCCAGGCATAATTAGGAAGCGTGGTGGGTTCCGCGCTCCAGAAGGAGACTCAGCTGGAAGTTAAAGGGAAGAATGACAAGGAACTTTATGAATTGGAGCTGTAAGTTACCTCTTTGACAGAAAGAGCGAGATGGTGGTGGGGGACAGCCCCCAGTGAAATCAGAGGTGAGAGCACAAAGCAATAGAGTAGGCAGACTCCGGTTTTTTGGGGGGAGATGCTCGAGAATATCCGGGTGGACTCCTGAGGCTCGATCCCGCATTTGCATATGCCGAGCCTCCTTCCTCATGACCTTTGTCCAGAGTGGAATGCCTCCCCGGCTCCCGGCACATGATCAGTGCATGCTCAGTCACGATATCAGTGCCTGCTCAGCCACGTGATCACTGACGGCACAGTCACGTGATCAGCGCCTCTCAGTCACGTGATCACCGTATGATAAACACGTGATCAGTGAACGACCAGCCAGGTGATCACTGCATGCGCGGTCAGGTGGTCAGTTCCTGATCAGCCACCTGATCAGTGCGTGCACAGTCCCCTGATCAGCGCCTGTCAGTCACTGATCACTGCCTGATAAACCCGTGATCAGTGCCCGAACAGCCACGTCATCAGTGCATGCGCAGTCACGTGATCAGTGCATGATAGCCACGTGATCAGTGCGTGCACAGTCCCATGATCAGCGCCTGTCAGTCACTGATCATTGCCTGATAAACACGAGATCAGTGCATGATGAGCCATGTGATCAGTGCCCGATCAGCCACGTCATCAGTGCATGCGCAGTCACGTCATCAGTGCATGATAGCCACGTGATCAGTGCCTGCTCAGTCACGTGATCTGGACTTGATCAGCCACGTGATCAGTGCCTGCAGAGTCACGTGATCAGGGCCTGCTGAGCTGCGTGATTCCTGCCGGCTCATCTGCATGACAATTGCCATCTGAGCTGCGTGATTCCTGTCGGCTCATCTGCTTGAGAATTGCCAGCTGAGCTGCGTGATTCCTGCCTGGTCACGTGCTTGATTATTGCCAGTTGAGCAGCATGATTCGTCACTGCTGAGCTCCATGCTTATTGCCTGCTGATTGCGTGGTTCGTGTCTGCTCAGCTCTTTGAGTATTGCCTCCTGAGGTCCCTGTTCGGTCGCCACCTGCCGGGGACCAGCCCCAACTGATCCAGGGTATTCAAAGGAGAGATGGCCTAGGCGACTATTTATATGCTAATCAGAGATGTCAAGAATAATAGTATGAGGAGAGCTCAGTAGGAAAATTCGGTGGAGAAAAGAGACTGAGGAGCTTGGTTTACGCGGAAGACCAATCAAACTTCAAGACAAGAAGTTTGCACCACTTACGTAGGCCGCAGGCGCCCTCTCGAATGGCGAAAGGTGCCTCAGCCTAGACACCTTCTCGAGTGGGTCTTAGCAGCCCAGGCATAATTAGGAAGCGTGGTGGGTTCCGCGCTCCAGAAGGAGACTCAGCTGGAAGTTAAAGGGAAGAATGACAAGGAACTTTATGAATTGGAGCTGTAAGTTACCTCTTTGACAGAGAGAGCGAGATGGTGGTGGGGGACAGCCCCCAGTGAAATCAGAGGTGAGAGCACAAAGCAATACAGTAGGCAGACTCCGGTTTTTTTGGGGGGAGATGCTCGAGAATATCCGGGTGGACTCCTGAGGCTCGATCCCGCATTTGCGTATGCCGAGCCTCCTTCCTCATGACCTTTGTCCAGAGTGGAATTCCTCCCCGGCTCCCGGCACATGATCAGTGCATGCTCAGTCACGATATCAGTGCCTGCTCAGCCACGTGATCACTGACGGCACAGTCACGTGATCAGCGCCTCTCAGTCACGTGATCACCGTATGATGAACACGTGATCAGTGAACGACCAGCCAGGTGATCACTGCATGCGCGGTCAGGTGGTCAGTTCCTGATCAGCCACCTGATCAGTGCGTGCACAGTCCCCTGATCAGCGCCTGTCAGTCACTGATCACTGCCTGATAAACCCGTGATCAGTGCCCGAACAGCCACATCATCAGTGCATGCGCAGTCACGTGATCAGTGCATGATAGCCACGTGATCAGTGCGTGCACAGTCCCATGATCAGCGCCTGTCAGTCACTGATCATTGCCTGATAAACACGAGATCAGTGCATGATGAGCCATGTGATCAGTGCCCGATCAGCCACGTCATCAGTGCATGCGCAGTCTCGTCATCAGTGCATGATAGCCACGTGATCAGTGCCTGCTCAGTCACGTGATCCGGACTTGATCAGCCACGTGATCAGTGCCTGCAGAGTCACGTGATCAGGGCCTGCTGAGCTGCGTGATTCCTGCCGGCTCATCTGCATGACAATTGCCATCTGAGCTGCGTGATTCCTGTCGGCTCATCTGCTTGACAATTCCCAGCTGAGCTGCGTGATTCCTGCCTGGTCACGTGCTTGATTATTGCCAGTTGAGCAGCATGATTCGTCACTGCTGAGCTCCATGCTTATTGCCTGCTGATTGCGTGGTTCGTGTCTGCTCAGCTCTTTGAGTATTGCCTCCTGAGGTCCCTGTTCGGTCGCCACCTGCCGGGGACCAGCCCCAACTGATCCAGGGTATTCGAAGGAGAGATGGCCTAGGCGACTACTTATGTGCTAATCAGAGATGTCAAGAATAATAGTATGAGGAGAGCTCAGTAGGAAAATTCGGTGGAGAAAAGAGACTGAGGAGCTTGGTTTACGCGGAAGACCAATCAAACTTCAAGACAAGAAGTTTGCACCACTTACGTAGGCCGCAGGCGCCCTCTCGAATGGCGAAAGGTGCCTCACCCTAGACACCTTCTGGAGTGGGTCTTAGCAGCCCAGGCATAATTAGGAAGCGTGGTGGGTTCCGCGCTCCAGATTGAGACTCAGCTGGAAGTTAAAGGGAAGAATGACAAGGAACTTTATGAATTGGAGCTGTAAGTTACCTCTTTGACAGAGAGAGCGAGATGGTGGTGGGGGACAGCCCACAGTGAAATCAGAGGTGAGAGCACAAAGCAATACAGTAGGCAGACTCCGTTTTTTTTGGGGGGGAGATGCTCGAGAATATCCGGGTGGACTCCTGAGGCTCGATCCCGCATTTGCGTATGTCGAGCCTCCTTCCTCATGACCTTTGTCCAGAGTGGAATTCCTCCCCGGCTCCCGGCACATGATCAGTGCATGCTCAGTCACGATATCAGTGCCTGCTCAGCCACGTGATCACTGACGGCACAGTCACGTGATCAGCGCCTCTCAGTCACGTGATCACCGTATGATGAACACGTGATCAGTGAACGACCAGCCAGGTGATCACTGCATGCGCGGTCAGGTGGTCAGTTCCTGATCAGCCACCTGATCAGTGCGTGCACAGTCCCCTGATCAGCGCCTGTCAGTCACTGATCACTGCCTGAGAAACCCGTGATCAGTGCCCGAACAGCCACGTCATCAGTGCATGCGCAGTCACGTGATCAGTGCATGATAGCCACGTGATCAGTGCGTGCACAGTCCCATGATCAGCGCCTGTCAGTCACTGATCATTGCCTGATAAACACGAGATCAGTGCATGATGAGCCATGTGATCAGTGCCCGATCAGCCAGGTCATCAGTGCATGCGCAGTCTCGTCATCAGTGCATGATAGCCACGTGATCAGTGCGTGCACAGTCCCATGATCAGCGCCTGTCAGTCACTGATCATTGCCTGATAAACACGTGATCAGTGCATGATGAGCCATGTGATCAGTGAACAGCCACGTCATCAGTGCATCAGTCACGTGATCAGTGCATGATAGCCACGTGATCAGTGCAGCATGATCATGTCAGTCACTGATCAGCCTGATCACGTGATCAGTGCATGATAGCCATGTGATCAGTGCCCGATCAGTCACTTCATCAGTGCATGATAGCCACGTGATCAGTGCCTGCTCAGTCACGTGATCTGGACTTGATCAGCCACGTGATCAGTGCCTGCAGAGTCACGTGATCAGGGCCTGCTGAGCTGCGTGATTCCTGCCGGCTCATCTGCATGACAATTGCCAGCTGAGCTGCGTGATTCCTGTCGGCTCATCTGCTTGACAATTCCCAGCTGAGCTGCGTGATTCCTGCCTGGTCACGTGCTTGATTATTGCCAGTTGAGCAGCATGATTCGTCACTGCTGAGCTCCATGCTTATTGCCTGCTGATTGCGTGGTTCGTGTCTGCTCAGCTCTTTGAGTATTGCCTCCTGAGGTCCCTGTTCGGTCGCCACCTGCCGGGGACCAGCCCCAACTGATCCAGGGTATTCGAAGGAGAGATGGCCTAGGCGACTATTTATGTGCTAATCAGAGATGTCAAGAATAATAGTATGAGGAGAGCTCAGTAGGAAAATTCGGTGGAGAAAAGAGACTGAGGAGCTTGGTTTACACGGAAGACCAATCAAACTTCAAGACAAGAAGTTTGCACCACTTACGTAGGCCGCAGGCGCCCTCTCGAATAGCGAAAGGTGCCTCACCCTAGACACCTTCTCGAGTGGGTCTTAGCAGCCCAGGCATAATTAGGAAGCGTGGTGGGTTCCGCTCTCCAGATGGAGACTCAGCTGGAAGTTAAAGGGAAGAATGACAAGGAACTTTATGAATTGGAGCTGTAAGTTACCTCTTTGACAGAGAGAGCGGGGTGGTGGTGGGGGACAGCCCCCAGTGAAATCAGAGGTGAGAGCACAAAGCAATAGAGTAGGCAGACTCCGGTTTTTTTGGGGGGAGATGCTCGAGAATATCCGGGTGGACTCCTGAGGCTCGATCCCGCATTTGCGTATGCTGAGCCTCCTTCCTCATGACCTTTGTCCAGAGTGGAATGCCTCCCCGGCTCCCGGCACATGATCAGTGCATGCTCAGTCACGATATCAGTGCCTGCTCAGCCACGTGATCACTGACGGCACAGTCACGTGATCAGCGCCTCTCAGTCACGTGATCACCGTATGATAAACACGTGATCAGTGAACGACCAGCCAGGTGATCACTGCATGCGCGGTCAGGTGGTCAGTTCCTGATCAGCCACCTGATCAGTGCGTGCACAGTCCCCTGATCAGCGCCTGTCAGTCACTGATCACTGCCTGATAAACCCGTGATCAGTGCCCGAACAGCCACGTCATCAGTGCATGCGCAGTCACGTGATCAGTGCATGATAGCCACGTGATCACTGCGTGCACAGTCCCATGATCAGCGCCTGTCAGTCACTGATCATTGCCTGAGAAACACGTGATCAGTGCATGATGAGCCATGTGATCAGTGCCCGATCAGCCACGTCATCAGTGCATGCGCAGTCACGTCATCAGTGCATGATAGCCACGTGATCAGTGCCTGCTCAGTCACGTGATCTGGACTTGATCAGCCACGTGATCAGTGCCTGCAGAGTCACGTGATCAGGGCCTGCTGAGCTGCGTGATTCCTGCCGGCTCATCTGCATGACAATTGCCATCTGAGCTGCGTGATTCCTGTCGGCTCATCTGCTTGACAATTGCCAGCTGAGCTGCGTGATTCCTGCCTGGTCACGTGCTTGATTATTGCCAGTTGAGCAGCATGATTCGTCACTGCTGAGCTCCATGCTTATTGCCTGCTGATTGCGTGGTTCGTGTCTGCTCAGCTCTTTGAGTATTGCCTCCTGAGGTCCCTGTTCGGTCGCCACCTGCCGGGGACCAGCCCCAACTGATCCAGGGTATTCGAAGGAGAGATGGCCTAGGCGACTATTTATGTGCTAATCAGAGATGTCAAGAATAATAGTATGAGGAGAGCTCAGTAGGAAAATTCGGTGGAGAAAAGAGACTGAGGAGCTTGGTTTATGCGGAAGACCAATCAAACTTCAAGACAAGAAGTTTGCACCACTTACGTAGGCCGCAGGCGCCCTCTCGAATGGCGAAAGGTGCCTCACCCTAGACACCTACTCGAGTGGGTCTTAGCAGCCCAGGCATAATTAGGAAGCGTGGTGGGTTCCGCGCTCCAGATGGAGACTCAGCTGGAAGTTAAAGGGAAGAATGACAAGGAACTTTATGAATTGGAGCTCTAAGTTACCTCTTTGACAGAGAGAGCGAGATGGTGGTGGGGGACAGCCCCCAGTGAAATCAGAGGTGAGAGCACAAAGCAATACAGTAGGCAGACTCCGGTTTTTTGGGGGGAGATGCTCGAGAATATCCGGGTGGACTCCTGAGGCTCGATCCCGCATTTGCGTATGCCGAGCCTCCTTCCTCATGACCTTTGTCCAGAGTGGAATGCCTCCCCGGCTCCCGGCACATGATCAGTGCATGCTCAGTCACGATATCAGTGCCTGCTCAGCCACGTGATCACTGACGGCACAGTCACGTGATCAGCGTATGATAAACATGTGATCAGTGAACGACCAGCCAGGTGATCACTGCATGCGCGGTCAGGTGGTCAGTTCCTGATCAGCCACCTGATCAGTGCGTGCACAGTCCCCTGATCAGCGCCTGTCAGTCACTGATCACTGCCTGATAAACCCGTGATCAGTGCCCGAACAGCCACGTCATCAGTGCATGCGCAGTCACGTGATCAGTGCATGATAGCCACGTGATCACTGCGTGCACAGTCCCATGATCAGCGCCTGTCAGTCACTGATCATTGCCTGAGAAACACGTGATCAGTGCATGATGAGCCATGTGATCAGTGCCCGATCAGCCACGTCATCAGTGCATGGGCAGTCACGTCATCAGTGCATGATAGCCACGTGATCAGTGCCTGCTCAGTCACGTGATCTGGACTTGATCAGCCACGTGATCAGTGCCTGCAGAGTCACGTGATCAGGGCCTGCTGAGCTGCGTGATTCCTGCCGGCTCATCTGCATGACAATTGCCATCTGAGCTGCGTGATTCCTGTCGGCTCATCTGCTTGACAATTGCCAGCTGAGCTGCGTGATTCCTGCCTGGTCACGTGCTTGATTATTGCCAGTTGAGCAGCATGATTCGTCACTGCTGAGCTCCATGCTTATTGCCTGCTGATTGCGTGGTTCGTGTCTGCTCAGCTCTTTGAGTATTGCCTCCTGAGGTCCCTGTTCGGTCGCCACCTGCCGGGGACCAGCCCCAACTGATCCAGGGTATTCGAAGGAGAGATGGCCTAGGCGACTATTTATATGCTAATCAGAGATGTCAAGAATAATAGTATGAGGAGAGCTCAGTAGGAAAATTCGGTGGAGAAAAGAGACTGAGTAGCTTGGTTTACGCGGAAGACCAATCAAACTTCAAGACAAGAAGTTTGCACCACTTACGTAGGCCGCAGGCGCCCTCTCGAATAGCGAAAGGTGCCTCACCCTAGACACCTTCTCGAGTGGGTCTTAGCAGCCCAGGCATAATTAGTAAGCGTGGTGGGTTCCGCGCTCCAGATGGAGACTCAGCTGGAAGTTAAAGGGAAGAATGACAAGGAACTTTATGAATTGGAGCTGTAAGTTAACTCTTTGACAGAGAGAGCGAGATGGTGGTGGGGGACAGCCCCCAGTGAAATCAGAGGTGAGAGCACAAAGCAATACAGTAGGCAGACTCCGGTTTTTTTGGGGGGAGATGCTCGAGAATATCCGGGTGGACTCCTGAGGCTCGATCCCGCATTTGCGTATGCCGAGCCTCCTTCCTCATGACCTTTGTCCAGAGTGGAATGCCTCCCCGGCTCCCGGCACATGATCAGTGCATGCTCAGTCACGATATCAGTGCCTGCTCAGCCACGTGATCACTGACGGCACAGTCACGTGATCAGCGCCTCTCAGTCACGTGATCACCGTATGATAAACACGTGATCAGTGAACGACCAGCCACGTGATCACTGCATGCGCGGTCAGGTGGTCAGTTCCTGATCAGCCACCTGATCAGTGCGTGCACAGTCCCCTGATCAGCGCCTGTCAGTCACTGATCACTGCCTGATAAACACGTGATCAGTGCCCGAACAGCCACGTCATCAGTGCATGCGCAGTCACGTGATCAGTGCATGATAGCCACGTGATCAGTGCGTGCACAGTCCCATGATCAGCGCCTGTCAGTCACTGATCATTGCCTGATAAACACGTGATCAGTGCATGATGAGCCATGTGATCAGTGCCCGATCAGCCACGTCATCAGTGCATGCGCAGTCACGTCATCAGTGCATGATAGCCACGTGATCAGTGCATGCTCAGTCACGTGATCTGGACTTGATCAGCCACGTGATCAGTGCCTGCAGAGTCACGTGATCAGGGCCTGCTGAGCTGCGTGATTCCTGCCGGCTCATCTGCATGACAATTGCCATCTGAGCTGCGTGATTCCTGTCGGCTCATCTGCTTGACAATTGCCAGCTGAGCTGCGTGATTCCTGCCTGGTCACGTGCTTGATTATTGCCAGTTGAGCAGCATGATTCGTCACTGCTGAGCTCCATGCTTATTGCCTGCTGATTGCGTGGTTCGTGTCTGCTCAGCTCTTTGAGTATTGCCTCCTGAGGTCCCTGTTCGGTCGCCACCTGCCGGGGACCAGCCCCAACTGATCCAGGGTATTCGAAGGAGAGATGGCCTAGGCGACTATTTATATGCTAATCAGAGATGTCAAGAATAATAGTATGAGGAGAGCTCAGTAGGAAAATTCGGTGGAGAAAAGAGACTGAGTAGCTTGGTTTACGCGGAAGACCAATCAAACTTCAAGACAAGAAGTTTGCACCACTTACGTAGGCCGCAGGCGCCCTCTCGAATAGCGAAAGGTGCCTCACCCTAGACACCTTCTCGAGTGGGTCTTAGCAGCCCAGGCATAATTAGTAAGCGTGGTGGGTTCCGCGCTCCAGATGGAGACTCAGCTGGAAGTTAAAGGGAAGAATGACAAGGAACTTTATGAATTGGAGCTGTAAGTTAACTCTTTGACAGAGAGAGCGAGATGGTGGTGGGGGACAGCCCCCAGTGAAATCAGAGGTGAGAGCACAAAGCAATACAGTAGGCAGACTCCGGTTTTTTTGGGGGGAGATGCTCGAGAATATCCGGGTGGACTCCTGAGGCTCGATCCCGCATTTGCGTATGCCGAGCCTCCTTCCTCATGACCTTTGTCCAGAGTGGAATGCCTCCCCGGCTCCCGGCACATGATCAGTGCATGCTCAGTCACGATATCAGTGCCTGCTCAGCCACGTGATCACTGACGGCACAGTCACGTGATCAGCGCCTCTCAGTCACGTGATCACCGTATGATAAACACGTGATCAGTGAACGACCAGCCACGTGATCACTGCATGCGCGGTCAGGTGGTCAGTTCCTGATCAGCCACCTGATCAGTGCGTGCACAGTCCCCTGATCAGCGCCTGTCAGTCACTGATCACTGCCTGATAAACACGTGATCAGTGCCCGAACAGCCACGTCATCAGTGCATGCGCAGTCACGTGATCAGTGCATGATAGCCACGTGATCAGTGCGTGCACAGTCCCATGATCAGCGCCTGTCAGTCACTGATCATTGCCTGATAAACACGTGATCAGTGCATGATGAGCCATGTGATCAGTGCCCGATCAGCCACGTCATCAGTGCATGCGCAGTCACGTCATCAGTGCATGATAGCCACGTGATCAGTGCATGCTCAGTCACGTGATCTGGACTTGATCAGCCACGTGATCAGTGCCTGCAGAGTCACGTGATCAGGGCCTGCTGAGCTGCGTGATTCCTGCCGGCTCATCTGCATGACAATTGCCATCTGAGCTGCGTGATTCCTGTCGGCTCATCTGCTTGACAATTGCCAGCTGAGCTGCGTGATTCCTGCCTGGTCACGTGCTTGATTATTGCCAGTTGAGCAGCATGATTCGTCACTGCTGAGCTCCATGCTTATTGCCTGCTGATTGCGTGGTTCGTGTCTGCTCAGCTCTTTGAGTATTGCCTCCTGAGGTCCCTGTTCGGTCGCCACCTGCCGGGGACCAGCCCCAACTGATCCAGGGTATTCGAAGGAGAGATGGCCTAGGCGACTATTTATATGCTAATCAGAGATGTCAAGAATAATAGTATGAGGAGAGCTCAGTAGGAAAATTCGGTGGAGAAAAGAGACTGAGTAGCTTGGTTTACGCGGAAGACCAATCAAACTTCAAGACAAGAAGTTTGCACCACTTACGTAGGCCGCAGGCGCCCTCTCGAATAGCGAAAGGTGCCTCACCCTAGACACCTTCTCGAGTGGGTCTTAGCAGCCCAGGCATAATTAGTAAGCGTGGTGGGTTCCGCGCTCCAGATGGAGACTCAGCTGGAAGTTAAAGGGAAGAATGACAAGGAACTTTATGAATTGGAGCTGTAAGTTAACTCTTTGACAGAGAGAGCGAGATGGTGGTGGGGGACAGCCCCCAGTGAAATCAGAGGTGAGAGCACAAAGCAATACAGTAGGCAGACTCCGGTTTTTTTGGGGGGAGATGCTCGAGAATATCCGGGTGGACTCCTGAGGCTCGATCCCGCATTTGCGTATGCCGAGCCTCCTTCCTCATGACCTTTGTCCAGAGTGGAATGCCTCCCCGGCTCCCGGCACATGATCAGTGCATGCTCAGTCACGATATCAGTGCCTGCTCAGCCACGTGATCACTGACGGCACAGTCACGTGATCAGCGCCTCTCAGTCACGTGATCACCGTATGATAAACACGTGATCAGTGAACGACCAGCCACGTGATCACTGCATGCGCGGTCAGGTGGTCAGTTCCTGATCAGCCACCTGATCAGTGCGTGCACAGTCCCCTGATCAGCGCCTGTCAGTCACTGATCACTGCCTGATAAACACGTGATCAGTGCCCGAACAGCCACGTCATCAGTGCATGCGCAGTCACGTGATCAGTGCATGATAGCCACGTGATCAGTGCGTGCACAGTCCCATGATCAGCGCCTGTCAGTCACTGATCATTGCCTGATAAACACGTGATCAGTGCATGATGAGCCATGTGATCAGTGCCACGATCAGCAGTCACGTCATCAGTGCATGATAGCCACGTGATCAGTGCATGCTCAGTCACGTGATCTGGACTTGATCAGCCACGTGATCAGTGCCTGCAGAGTCACGTGATCAGGGCCTGCTGAGCTGCGTGATTCCTGCCGGCTCATCTGCATGACAATTGCCATCTGAGCTGCGTGATTCCTGTCGGCTCATCTGCTTGACAATTGCCAGCTGAGCTGCGTGATTCCTGCCTGGTCACGTGCTTGATTATTGCCAGTTGAGCAGCATGATTCGTCACTGCTGAGCTCCATGCTTATTGCCTGCTGATTGCGTGGTTCGTGTCTGCTCAGCTCTTTGAGTATTGCCTCCTGAGGTCCCTGTTCGGTCGCCACCTGCCGGGGACCAGCCCCAACTGATCCAGGGTATTCGAAGGAGAGATGGCCTAGGCGACTATTTATATGCTAATCAGAGATGTCAAGAATAATAGTATGAGGAGAGCTCAGTAGGAAAATTCGGTGGAGAAAAGAGACTGAGTAGCTTGGTTTACGCGGAAGACCAATCAAACTTCAAGACAAGAAGTTTGCACCACTTACGTAGGCCGCAGGCGCCCTCTCGAATAGCGAAAGGTGCCTCACCCTAGACACCTTCTCGAGTGGGTCTTAGCAGCCCAGGCATAATTAGTAAGCGTGGTGGGTTCCGCGCTCCAGATGGAGACTCAGCTGGAAGTTAAAGGGAAGAATGACAAGGAACTTTATGAATTGGAGCTGTAAGTTAACTCTTTGACAGAGAGAGCGAGATGGTGGTGGGGGACAGCCCCCAGTGAAATCAGAGGTGAGAGCACAAAGCAATACAGTAGGCAGACTCCGGTTTTTTTGGGGGGAGATGCTCGAGAATATCCGGGTGGACTCCTGAGGCTCGATCCCGCATTTGCGTATGCCGAGCCTCCTTCCTCATGACCTTTGTCCAGAGTGGAATGCCTCCCCGGCTCCCGGCACATGATCAGTGCATGCTCAGTCACGATATCAGTGCCTGCTCAGCCACGTGATCACTGACGGCACAGTCACGTGATCAGCGCCTCTCAGTCACGTGATCACCGTATGATAAACACGTGATCAGTGAACGACCAGCCACGTGATCACTGCATGCGCGGTCAGGTGGTCAGTTCCTGATCAGCCACCTGATCAGTGCGTGCACAGTCCCCTGATCAGCGCCTGTCAGTCACTGATCACTGCCTGATAAACACGTGATCAGTGCCCGAACAGCCACGTCATCAGTGCATGCGCAGTCACGTGATCAGTGCATGATAGCCACGTGATCAGTGCGTGCACAGTCCCATGATCAGCGCCTGTCAGTCACTGATCATTGCCTGATAAACACGTGATCAGTGCATGATGAGCCATGTGATCAGTGCCCGATCAGCCACGTCATCAGTGCATGCGCAGTCACGTCATCAGTGCATGATAGCCACGTGATCAGTGCATGCTCAGTCACGTGATCTGGACTTGATCAGCCACGTGATCAGTGCCTGCAGAGTCACGTGATCAGGGCCTGCTGAGCTGCGTGATTCCTGCCGGCTCATCTGCATGACAATTGCCATCTGAGCTGCGTGATTCCTGTCGGCTCATCTGCTTGACAATTGCCAGCTGAGCTGCGTGATTCCTGCCTGGTCACGTGCTTGATTATTGCCAGTTGAGCAGCATGATTCGTCACTGCTGAGCTCCATGCTTATTGCCTGCTGATTGCGTGGTTCGTGTCTGCTCAGCTCTTTGAGTATTGCCTCCTGAGGTCCCTGTTCGGTCGCCACCTGCCGGGGACCAGCCCCAACTGATCCAGGGTATTCGAAGGAGAGATGGCCTAGGCGACTATTTATATGCTAATCAGAGATGTCAAGAATAATAGTATGAGGAGAGCTCAGTAGGAAAATTCGGTGGAGAAAAGAGACTGAGTAGCTTGGTTTACGCGGAAGACCAATCAAACTTCAAGACAAGAAGTTTGCACCACTTACGTAGGCCGCAGGCGCCCTCTCGAATAGCGAAAGGTGCCTCACCCTAGACACCTTCTCGAGTGGGTCTTAGCAGCCCAGGCATAATTAGTAAGCGTGGTGGGTTCCGCGCTCCAGATGGAGACTCAGCTGGAAGTTAAAGGGAAGAATGACAAGGAACTTTATGAATTGGAGCTGTAAGTTAACTCTTTGACAGAGAGAGCGAGATGGTGGTGGGGGACAGCCCCCAGTGAAATCAGAGGTGAGAGCACAAAGCAATACAGTAGGCAGACTCGGGTTTTTGGGGGGAGATGCTCGAGAATATCCGGGTGGACTCCTGAGGCTCGATCCCGCATTTGCGTATGCCGAGCCTCCTTCCTCATGACCTTTGTCCAGAGTGGAATGCCTCCCCGGCTCCCGGCACATGATCAGTGCATGCTCAGTCACGATATCAGTGCCTGCTCAGCCACGTGATCACTGACGGCACAGTCACGTGATCAGCGCCTCTCAGTCACGTGATCACCGTATGATAAACACGTGATCAGTGAACGACCAGCCACGTGATCACTGCATGCGCGGTCAGGTGGTCAGTTCCTGATCAGCCACCTGATCAGTGCGTGCACAGTCCCCTGATCAGCGCCTGTCAGTCACTGATCACTGCCTGATAAACACGTGATCAGTGCCCGAACAGCCACGTCATCAGTGCATGCGCAGTCACGTGATCAGTGCATGATAGCCACGTGATCAGTGCGTGCACAGTCCCATGATCAGCGCCTGTCAGTCACTGATCATTGCCTGATAAACACGTGATCAGTGCATGATGAGCCATGTGATCAGTGCCCGATCAGCCACGTCATCAGTGCATGCGCAGTCACGTCATCAGTGCATGATAGCCACGTGATCAGTGCATGCTCAGTCACGTGATCTGGACTTGATCAGCCACGTGATCAGTGCCTGCAGAGTCACGTGATCAGGGCCTGCTGAGCTGCGTGATTCCTGCCGGCTCATCTGCATGACAATTGCCATCTGAGCTGCGTGATTCCTGTCGGCTCATCTGCTTGACAATTGCCAGCTGAGCTGCGTGATTCCTGCCTGGTCACGTGCTTGATTATTGCCAGTTGAGCAGCATGATTCGTCACTGCTGAGCTCCATGCTTATTGCCTGCTGATTGCGTGGTTCGTGTCTGCTCAGCTCTTTGAGTATTGCCTCCTGAGGTCCCTGTTCGGTCGCCACCTGCCGGGGACCAGCCCCAACTGATCCAGGGTATTCGAAGGAGAGATGGCCTAGGCGACTATTTATATGCTAATCAGAGATGTCAAGAATAATAGTATGAGGAGAGCTCAGTAGGAAAATTCGGTGGAGAAAAGAGACTGAGTAGCTTGGTTTACGCGGAAGACCAATCAAACTTCAAGACAAGAAGTTTGCACCACTTACGTAGGCCGCAGGCGCCCTCTCGAATAGCGAAAGGTGCCTCACCCTAGACACCTTCTCGAGTGGGTCTTAGCAGCCCAGGCATAATTAGTAAGCGTGGTGGGTTCCGCGCTCCAGATGGAGACTCAGCTGGAAGTTAAAGGGAAGAATGACAAGGAACTTTATGAATTGGAGCTGTAAGTTAACTCTTTGACAGAGAGAGCGAGATGGTGGTGGGGGACAGCCCCCAGTGAAATCAGAGGTGAGAGCACAAAGCAATACAGTAGGCAGACTCCGGTTTTTTTGGGGGGAGATGCTCGAGAATATCCGGGTGGACTCCTGAGGCTCGATCCCGCATTTGCGTATGCCGAGCCTCCTTCCTCATGACCTTTGTCCAGAGTGGAATGCCTCCCCGGCTCCCGGCACATGATCAGTGCATGCTCAGTCACGATATCAGTGCCTGCTCAGCCACGTGATCACTGACGGCACAGTCACGTGATCAGCGCCTCTCAGTCACGTGATCACCGTATGATAAACACGTGATCAGTGAACGACCAGCCACGTGATCACTGCATGCGCGGTCAGGTGGTCAGTTCCTGATCAGCCACCTGATCAGTGCGTGCACAGTCCCCTGATCAGCGCCTGTCAGTCACTGATCACTGCCTGATAAACACGTGATCAGTGCCCGAACAGCCACGTCATCAGTGCATGCGCAGTCACGTGATCAGTGCATGATAGCCACGTGATCAGTGCGTGCACAGTCCCATGATCAGCGCCTGTCAGTCACTGATCATTGCCTGATAAACACGTGATCAGTGCATGATGAGCCATGTGATCAGTGCCCGATCAGCCACGTCATCAGTGCATGCGCAGTCACGTCATCAGTGCATGATAGCCACGTGATCAGTGCATGCTCAGTCACGTGATCTGGACTTGATCAGCCACGTGATCAGTGCCTGCAGAGTCACGTGATCAGGGCCTGCTGAGCTGCGTGATTCCTGCCGGCTCATCTGCATGACAATTGCCATCTGAGCTGCGTGATTCCTGTCGGCTCATCTGCTTGACAATTGCCAGCTGAGCTGCGTGATTCCTGCCTGGTCACGTGCTTGATTATTGCCAGTTGAGCAGCATGATTCGTCACTGCTGAGCTCCATGCTTATTGCCTGCTGATTGCGTGGTTCGTGTCTGCTCAGCTCTTTGAGTATTGCCTCCTGAGGTCCCTGTTCGGTCGCCACCTGCCGGGGACCAGCCCCAACTGATCCAGGGTATTCGAAGGAGAGATGGCCTAGGCGACTATTTATATGCTAATCAGAGATGTCAAGAATAATAGTATGAGGAGAGCTCAGTAGGAAAATTCGGTGGAGAAAAGAGACTGAGTAGCTTGGTTTACGCGGAAGACCAATCAAACTTCAAGACAAGAAGTTTGCACCACTTACGTAGGCCGCAGGCGCCCTCTCGAATAGCGAAAGGTGCCTCACCCTAGACACCTTCTCGAGTGGGTCTTAGCAGCCCAGGCATAATTAGTAAGCGTGGTGGGTTCCGCGCTCCAGATGGAGACTCAGCTGGAAGTTAAAGGGAAGAATGACAAGGAACTTTATGAATTGGAGCTGTAAGTTAACTCTTTGACAGAGAGAGCGAGATGGTGGTGGGGGACAGCCCCCAGTGAAATCAGAGGTGAGAGCACAAAGCAATACAGTAGGCAGACTCCGGTTTTTTGGGGGGAGATGCTCGAGAATATCCGGGTGGACTCCTGAGGCTCGATCCCGCATTTGCGTATGCCGAGCCTCCTTCCTCATGACCTTTGTCCAGAGTGGAATGCCTCCCCGGCTCCCGGCACATGATCAGTGCATGCTCAGTCACGATATCAGTGCCTGCTCAGCCACGTGATCACTGACGGCACAGTCACGTGATCAGCGCCTCTCAGTCACGTGATCACCGTATGATAAACACGTGATCAGTGAACGACCAGCCACGTGATCACTGCATGCGCGGTCAGGTGGTCAGTTCCTGATCAGCCACCTGATCAGTGCGTGCACAGTCCCCTGATCAGCGCCTGTCAGTCACTGATCACTGCCTGATAAACACGTGATCAGTGCCCGAACAGCCACGTCATCAGTGCATGCGCAGTCACGTGATCAGTGCATGATAGCCACGTGATCAGTGCGTGCACAGTCCCATGATCAGCGCCTGTCAGTCACTGATCATTGCCTGATAAACACGTGATCAGTGCATGATGAGCCATGTGATCAGTGCCCGATCAGCCACGTCATCAGTGCATGCGCAGTCACGTCATCAGTGCATGATAGCCACGTGATCAGTGCATGCTCAGTCACGTGATCTGGACTTGATCAGCCACGTGATCAGTGCCTGCAGAGTCACGTGATCAGGGCCTGCTGAGCTGCGTGATTCCTGCCGGCTCATCTGCATGACAATTGCCATCTGAGCTGCGTGATTCCTGTCGGCTCATCTGCTTGACAATTGCCAGCTGAGCTGCGTGATTCCTGCCTGGTCACGTGCTTGATTATTGCCAGTTGAGCAGCATGATTCGTCACTGCTGAGCTCCATGCTTATTGCCTGCTGATTGCGTGGTTCGTGTCTGCTCAGCTCTTTGAGTATTGCCTCCTGAGGTCCCTGTTCGGTCGCCACCTGCCGGGGACCAGCCCCAACTGATCCAGGGTATTCGAAGGAGAGATGGCCTAGGCGACTATTTATATGCTAATCAGAGATGTCAAGAATAATAGTATGAGGAGAGCTCAGTAGGAAAATTCGGTGGAGAAAAGAGACTGAGTAGCTTGGTTTACGCGGAAGACCAATCAAACTTCAAGACAAGAAGTTTGCACCACTTACGTAGGCCGCAGGCGCCCTCTCGAATAGCGAAAGGTGCCTCACCCTAGACACCTTCTCGAGTGGGTCTTAGCAGCCCAGGCATAATTAGTAAGCGTGGTGGGTTCCGCGCTCCAGATGGAGACTCAGCTGGAAGTTAAAGGGAAGAATGACAAGGAACTTTATGAATTGGAGCTGTAAGTTAACTCTTTGACAGAGAGAGCGAGATGGTGGTGGGGGACAGCCCCCAGTGAAATCAGAGGTGAGAGCACAAAGCAATACAGTAGGCAGACTCCGGTTTTTTTGGGGGGAGATGCTCGAGAATATCCGGGTGGACTCCTGAGGCTCGATCCCGCATTTGCGTATGCCGAGCCTCCTTCCTCATGACCTTTGTCCAGAGTGGAATGCCTCCCCGGCTCCCGGCACATGATCAGTGCATGCTCAGTCACGATATCAGTGCCTGCTCAGCCACGTGATCACTGACGGCACAGTCACGTGATCAGCGCCTCTCAGTCACGTGATCACCGTATGATAAACACGT
Source organism: Bos javanicus (assembly GCF_032452875.1). Lineage (NCBI taxonomy): Eukaryota > Metazoa > Chordata > Mammalia > Artiodactyla > Bovidae > Bos > Bos javanicus. Next base: position 34,649 of record NW_026894100.1, on the reverse strand, counting down.
GATCAGTGAACGACCAGCCACGTGATCACTGCATGCGCGGTCAGGTGGTCAGTTCCTGATCAGCCACCTGATCAGTGCGTGCACAGTCCCCTGATCAGCGCCTGTCAGTCACTGATCACTGCCTGATAAACACGTGATCAGTGCCCGAACAGCCACGTCATCAGTGCATGCGCAGTCACGTGATCAGTGCATGATAGCCACGTGATCAGTGCGTGCACAGTCCCATGATCAGTGTCATGATCAGCCCACGTGATCAGTGCATGTGCCATCAGTCCCATGTCATCAGTGCAGCAGTCACGTGATCAGTGCATGATCACGTGATCATTGCCATGATCAAGTCACTGATCATTGTGATCAGTGCATGATGAGCCATGTGATCAGTGCCCGATCAGCCACGTCATCAGTGCATGCGCAGTCACGTCATCAGTGCATGATAGCCACGTGATCAGTGCATGCTCAGTCACGTGATCTGGACTTGATCAGCCACGTGATCAGTGCCTGCAGAGTCACGTGATCAGGGCCTGCTGAGCTGCGTGATTCCTGCCGGCTCATCTGCATGACAATTGCCATCTGAGCTGCGTGATTCCTGTCGGCTCATCTGCTTGACAATTGCCAGCTGAGCTGCGTGATTCCTGCCTGGTCACGTGCTTGATTATTGCCAGTTGAGCAGCATGATTCGTCACTGCTGAGCTCCATGCTTATTGCCTGCTGATTGCGTGGTTCGTGTCTGCTCAGCTCTTTGAGTATTGCCTCCTGAGGTCCCTGTTCGGTCGCCACCTGCCGGGGACCAGCCCCAACTGATCCAGGGTATTCGAAGGAGAGATGGCCTAGGCGACTATTTATATGCTAATCAGAGATGTCAAGAATAATAGTATGAGGAGAGCTCAGTAGGAAAATTCGGTGGAGAAAAGAGACTGAGTAGCTTGGTTTACGCGGAAGACCAATCAAACTTCAAGACAAGAAGTTTGCACCACTTACGTAGGCCGCAGGCGCCCTCTCGAATAGCGAAAGGTGCCTCACCCTAGACACCTTCTCGAGTGGGTCTTAGCAGCCCAGGCATAATTAGTAAGCGTGGTGGGTTCCGCGCTCCAGATGGAGACTCAGCTGGAAGTTAAAGGGAAGAATGACAAGGAACTTTATGAATTGGAGCTGTAAGTTAACTCTTTGACAGAGAGAGCGAGATGGTGGTGGGGGACAGCCCCCAGTGAAATCAGAGGTGAGAGCACAAAGCAATACAGTAGGCAGACTCCGGTTTTTTTGGGGGGAGATGCTCGAGAATATCCGGGTGGACTCCTGAGGCTCGATCCCGCATTTGCGTATGCCGAGCCTCCTTCCTCATGACCTTTGTCCAGAGTGGAATGCCTCCCCGGCTCCCGGCACATGATCAGTGCATGCTCAGTCACGATATCAGTGCCTGCTCAGCCACGTGATCACTGACGGCACAGTCACGTGATCAGCGCCTCTCAGTCACGTGATCACCGTATGATAAACACGTGATCAGTGAACGACCAGCCACGTGATCACTGCATGCGCGGTCAGGTGGTCAGTTCCTGATCAGCCACCTGATCAGTGCGTGCACAGTCCCCTGATCAGCGCCTGTCAGTCACTGATCACTGCCTGATAAACACGTGATCAGTGCCCGAACAGCCACGTCATCAGTGCATGCGCAGTCACGTGATCAGTGCATGATAGCCACGTGATCAGTGCGTGCACAGTCCCATGATCAGCGCCTGTCAGTCACTGATCATTGCCTGATAAACACGTGATCAGTGCATGATGAGCCATGTGATCAGTGCCCGATCAGCCACGTCATCAGTGCATGCGCAGTCACGTCATCAGTGCATGATAGCCACGTGATCAGTGCATGCTCAGTCACGTGATCTGGACTTGATCAGCCACGTGATCAGTGCCTGCAGAGTCACGTGATCAGGGCCTGCTGAGCTGCGTGATTCCTGCCGGCTCATCTGCATGACAATTGCCATCTGAGCTGCGTGATTCCTGTCGGCTCATCTGCTTGACAATTGCCAGCTGAGCTGCGTGATTCCTGCCTGGTCACGTGCTTGATTATTGCCAGTTGAGCAGCATGATTCGTCACTGCTGAGCTCCATGCTTATTGCCTGCTGATTGCGTGGTTCGTGTCTGCTCAGCTCTTTGAGTATTGCCTCCTGAGGTCCCTGTTCGGTCGCCACCTGCCGGGGACCAGCCCCAACTGATCCAGGGTATTCGAAGGAGAGATGGCCTAGGCGACTATTTATATGCTAATCAGAGATGTCAAGAATAATAGTATGAGGAGAGCTCAGTAGGAAAATTCGGTGGAGAAAAGAGACTGAGTAGCTTGGTTTACGCGGAAGACCAATCAAACTTCAAGACAAGAAGTTTGCACCACTTACGTAGGCCGCAGGCGCCCTCTCGAATAGCGAAAGGTGCCTCACCCTAGACACCTTCTCGAGTGGGTCTTAGCAGCCCAGGCATAATTAGTAAGCGTGGTGGGTTCCGCGCTCCAGATGGAGACTCAGCTGGAAGTTAAAGGGAAGAATGACAAGGAACTTTATGAATTGGAGCTGTAAGTTAACTCTTTGACAGAGAGAGCGAGATGGTGGTGGGGGACAGCCCCCAGTGAAATCAGAGGTGAGAGCACAAAGCAATACAGTAGGCAGACTCCGGTTTTTTTGGGGGGAGATGCTCGAGAATATCCGGGTGGACTCCTGAGGCTCGATCCCGCATTTGCGTATGCCGAGCCTCCTTCCTCATGACCTTTGTCCAGAGTGGAATGCCTCCCCGGCTCCCGGCACATGATCAGTGCATGCTCAGTCACGATATCAGTGCCTGCTCAGCCACGTGATCACTGACGGCACAGTCACGTGATCAGCGCCTCTCAGTCACGTGATCACCGTATGATAAACACGTGATCAGTGAACGACCAGCCACGTGATCACTGCATGCGGTCAGGTGGTCAGTTCCTGATCAGCCACCTGATCAGTGCGTGACAGTCCCCTGATCAGCGCCTGTCAGTCACTGATCATTGCCTGATAAACACGTGATCAGTGCATGATGAGCCATGTGATCAGTGCCCGATCAGCCACGTCATCAGTGCATGCGCAGTCACGTCATCAGTGCATGATAGCCACGTGATCAGTGCATGCTCAGTCACGTGATCTGGACTTGATCAGCCACGTGATCAGTGCCTGCAGAGTCACGTGATCAGGGCCTGCTGAGCTGCGTGATTCCTGCCGGCTCATCTGCATGACAATTGCCATCTGAGCTGCGTGATTCCTGTCGGCTCATCTGCTTGACAATTGCCAGCTGAGCTGCGTGATTCCTGCCTGGTCACGTGCTTGATTATTGCCAGTTGAGCAGCATGATTCGTCACTGCTGAGCTCCATGCTTATTGCCTGCTGATTGCGTGGTTCGTGTCTGCTCAGCTCTTTGAGTATTGCCTCCTGAGGTCCCTGTTCGGTCGCCACCTGCCGGGGACCAGCCCCAACTGATCCAGGGTATTCGAAGGAGAGATGGCCTAGGCGACTATTTATATGCTAATCAGAGATGTCAAGAATAATAGTATGAGGAGAGCTCAGTAGGAAAATTCGGTGGAGAAAAGAGACTGAGTAGCTTGGTTTACGCGGAAGACCAATCAAACTTCAAGACAAGAAGTTTGCACCACTTACGTAGGCCGCAGGCGCCCTCTCGAATAGCGAAAGGTGCCTCACCCTAGACACCTTCTCGAGTGGGTCTTAGCAGCCCAGGCATAATTAGTAAGCGTGGTGGGTTCCGCGCTCCAGATGGAGACTCAGCTGGAAGTTAAAGGGAAGAATGACAAGGAACTTTATGAATTGGAGCTGTAAGTTAACTCTTTGACAGAGAGAGCGAGATGGTGGTGGGGGACAGCCCCCAGTGAAATCAGAGGTGAGAGCACAAAGCAATACAGTAGGCAGACTCCGGTTTTTTTGGGGGGAGATGCTCGAGAATATCCGGGTGGACTCCTGAGGCTCGATCCCGCATTTGCGTATGCCGAGCCTCCTTCCTCATGACCTTTGTCCAGAGTGGAATGCCTCCCCGGCTCCCGGCACATGATCAGTGCATGCTCAGTCACGATATCAGTGCCTGCTCAGCCACGTGATCACTGACGGCACAGTCACGTGATCAGCGCCTCTCAGTCACGTGATCACCGTATGATAAACACGTGATCAGTGAACGACCAGCCACGTGATCACTGCATGCGCGGTCAGGTGGTCAGTTCCTGATCAGCCACCTGATCAGTGCGTGCACAGTCCCCTGATCAGCGCCTGTCAGTCACTGATCACTGCCTGATAAACACGTGATCAGTGCCCGAACAGCCACGTCATCAGTGCATGCGCAGTCACGTGATCAGTGCATGATAGCCACGTGATCAGTGCGTGCACAGTCCCATGATCAGCGCCTGTCAGTCACTGATCATTGCCTGATAAACACGTGATCAGTGCATGATGAGCCATGTGATCAGTGCCCGATCAGCCACGTCATCAGTGCATGCGCAGTCACGTCATCAGTGCATGATAGCCACGTGATCAGTGCATGCTCAGTCACGTGATCTGGACTTGATCAGCCACGTGATCAGTGCCTGCAGAGTCACGTGATCAGGGCCTGCTGAGCTGCGTGATTCCTGCCGGCTCATCTGCATGACAATTGCCATCTGAGCTGCGTGATTCCTGTCGGCTCATCTGCTTGACAATTGCCAGCTGAGCTGCGTGATTCCTGCCTGGTCACGTGCTTGATTATTGCCAGTTGAGCAGCATGATTCGTCACTGCTGAGCTCCATGCTTATTGCCTGCTGATTGCGTGGTTCGTGTCTGCTCAGCTCTTTGAGTATTGCCTCCTGAGGTCCCTGTTCGGTCGCCACCTGCCGGGGACCAGCCCCAACTGATCCAGGGTATTCGAAGGAGAGATGGCCTAGGCGACTATTTATATGCTAATCAGAGATGTCAAGAATAATAGTATGAGGAGAGCTCAGTAGGAAAATTCGGTGGAGAAAAGAGACTGAGTAGCTTGGTTTACGCGGAAGACCAATCAAACTTCAAGACAAGAAGTTTGCACCACTTACGTAGGCCGCAGGCGCCCTCTCGAATAGCGAAAGGTGCCTCACCCTAGACACCTTCTCGAGTGGGTCTTAGCAGCCCAGGCATAATTAGTAAGCGTGGTGGGTTCCGCGCTCCAGATGGAGACTCAGCTGGAAGTTAAAGGGAAGAATGACAAGGAACTTTATGAATTGGAGCTGTAAGTTAACTCTTTGACAGAGAGAGCGAGATGGTGGTGGGGGACAGCCCCCAGTGAAATCAGAGGTGAGAGCACAAAGCAATACAGTAGGCAGACTCCGGTTTTTTTGGGGGGAGATGCTCGAGAATATCCGGGTGGACTCCTGAGGCTCGATCCCGCATTTGCGTATGCCGAGCCTCCTTCCTCATGACCTTTGTCCAGAGTGGAATGCCTCCCCGGCTCCCGGCACATGATCAGTGCATGCTCAGTCACGATATCAGTGCCTGCTCAGCCACGTGATCACTGACGGCACAGTCACGTGATCAGCGCCTCTCAGTCACGTGATCACCGTATGATAAACACGTGATCAGTGAACGACCAGCCACGTGATCACTGCATGCGCGGTCAGGTGGTCAGTTCCTGATCAGCCACCTGATCAGTGCGTGCACAGTCCCCTGATCAGCGCCTGTCAGTCACTGATCACTGCCTGATAAACACGTGATCAGTGCCCGAACAGCCACGTCATCAGTGCATGCGCAGTCACGTGATCAGTGCATGATAGCCACGTGATCAGTGCGTGCACAGTCCCATGATCAGCGCCTGTCAGTCACTGATCATTGCCTGATAAACACGTGATCAGTGCATGATGAGCCATGTGATCAGTGCCCGATCAGCCACGTCATCAGTGCATGCGCAGTCACGTCATCAGTGCATGATAGCCACGTGATCAGTGCATGCTCAGTCACGTGATCTGGACTTGATCAGCCACGTGATCAGTGCCTGCAGAGTCACGTGATCAGGGCCTGCTGAGCTGCGTGATTCCTGCCGGCTCATCTGCATGACAATTGCCATCTGAGCTGCGTGATTCCTGTCGGCTCATCTGCTTGACAATTGCCAGCTGAGCTGCGTGATTCCTGCCTGGTCACGTGCTTGATTATTGCCAGTTGAGCAGCATGATTCGTCACTGCTGAGCTCCATGCTTATTGCCTGCTGATTGCGTGGTTCGTGTCTGCTCAGCTCTTTGAGTATTGCCTCCTGAGGTCCCTGTTCGGTCGCCACCTGCCGGGGACCAGCCCCAACTGATCCAGGGTATTCGAAGGAGAGATGGCCTAGGCGACTATTTATATGCTAATCAGAGATGTCAAGAATAATAGTATGAGGAGAGCTCAGTAGGAAAATTCGGTGGAGAAAAGAGACTGAGTAGCTTGGTTTACGCGGAAGACCAATCAAACTTCAAGACAAGAAGTTTGCACCACTTACGTAGGCCGCAGGCGCCCTCTCGAATAGCGAAAGGTGCCTCACCCTAGACACCTTCTCGAGTGGGTCTTAGCAGCCCAGGCATAATTAGTAAGCGTGGTGGGTTCCGCGCTCCAGATGGAGACTCAGCTGGAAGTTAAAGGGAAGAATGACAAGGAACTTTATGAATTGGAGCTGTAAGTTAACTCTTTGACAGAGAGAGCGAGATGGTGGTGGGGGACAGCCCCCAGTGAAATCAGAGGTGAGAGCACAAAGCAATACAGTAGGCAGACTCCGGTTTTTTTGGGGGGAGATGCTCGAGAATATCCGGGTGGACTCCTGAGGCTCGATCCCGCATTTGCGTATGCCGAGCCTCCTTCCTCATGACCTTTGTCCAGAGTGGAATGCCTCCCCGGCTCCCGGCACATGATCAGTGCATGCTCAGTCACGATATCAGTGCCTGCTCAGCCACGTGATCACTGACGGCACAGTCACGTGATCAGCGCCTCTCAGTCACGTGATCACCGTATGATAAACACGTGATCAGTGAACGACCAGCCACGTGATCACTGCATGCGCGGTCAGGTGGTCAGTTCCTGATCAGCCACCTGATCAGTGCGTGCACAGTCCCCTGATCAGCGCCTGTCAGTCACTGATCACTGCCTGATAAACACGTGATCAGTGCCCGAACAGCCACGTCATCAGTGCATGCGCAGTCACGTGATCAGTGCATGATAGCCACGTGATCAGTGCGTGCACAGTCCCATGATCAGCGCCTGTCAGTCACTGATCATTGCCTGATAAACACGTGATCAGTGCATGATGAGCCATGTGATCAGTGCCCGATCAGCCACGTCATCAGTGCATGCGCAGTCACGTCATCAGTGCATGATAGCCACGTGATCAGTGCATGCTCAGTCACGTGATCTGGACTTGATCAGCCACGTGATCAGTGCCTGCAGAGTCACGTGATCAGGGCCTGCTGAGCTGCGTGATTCCTGCCGGCTCATCTGCATGACAATTGCCATCTGAGCTGCGTGATTCCTGTCGGCTCATCTGCTTGACAATTGCCAGCTGAGCTGCGTGATTCCTGCCTGGTCACGTGCTTGATTATTGCCAGTTGAGCAGCATGATTCGTCACTGCTGAGCTCCATGCTTATTGCCTGCTGATTGCGTGGTTCGTGTCTGCTCAGCTCTTTGAGTATTGCCTCCTGAGGTCCCTGTTCGGTCGCCACCTGCCGGGGACCAGCCCCAACTGATCCAGGGTATTCGAAGGAGAGATGGCCTAGGCGACTATTTATATGCTAATCAGAGATGTCAAGAATAATAGTATGAGGAGAGCTCAGTAGGAAAATTCGGTGGAGAAAAGAGACTGAGTAGCTTGGTTTACGCGGAAGACCAATCAAACTTCAAGACAAGAAGTTTGCACCACTTACGTAGGCCGCAGGCGCCCTCTCGAATAGCGAAAGGTGCCTCACCCTAGACACCTTCTCGAGTGGGTCTTAGCAGCCCAGGCATAATTAGTAAGCGTGGTGGGTTCCGCGCTCCAGATGGAGACTCAGCTGGAAGTTAAAGGGAAGAATGACAAGGAACTTTATGAATTGGAGCTGTAAGTTAACTCTTTGACAGAGAGAGCGAGATGGTGGTGGGGGACAGCCCCCAGTGAAATCAGAGGTGAGAGCACAAAGCAATACAGTAGGCAGACTCCGGTTTTTTGGGGGGAGATGCTCGAGAATATCCGGGTGGACTCCTGAGGCTCGATCCCGCATTTGCGTATGCCGAGCCTCCTTCCTCATGACCTTTGTCCAGAGTGGAATGCCTCCCCGGCTCCCGGCACATGATCAGTGCATGCTCAGTCACGATATCAGTGCCTGCTCAGCCACGTGATCACTGACGGCACAGTCACGTGATCAGCGCCTCTCAGTCACGTGATCACCGTATGATAAACACGTGATCAGTGAACGACCAGCCACGTGATCACTGCATGCGCGGTCAGGTGGTCAGTTCCTGATCAGCCACCTGATCAGTGCGTGCACAGTCCCCTGATCAGCGCCTGTCAGTCACTGATCACTGCCTGATAAACACGTGATCAGTGCCCGAACAGCCACGTCATCAGTGCATGCGCAGTCACGTGATCAGTGCATGATAGCCACGTGATCAGTGCGTGCACAGTCCCATGATCAGCGCCTGTCAGTCACTGATCATTGCCTGATAAACACGTGATCAGTGCATGATGAGCCATGTGATCAGTGCCCGATCAGCCACGTCATCAGTGCATGCGCAGTCACGTCATCAGTGCATGATAGCCACGTGATCAGTGCATGCTCAGTCACGTGATCTGGACTTGATCAGCCACGTGATCAGTGCCTGCAGAGTCACGTGATCAGGGCCTGCTGAGCTGCGTGATTCCTGCCGGCTCATCTGCATGACAATTGCCATCTGAGCTGCGTGATTCCTGTCGGCTCATCTGCTTGACAATTGCCAGCTGAGCTGCGTGATTCCTGCCTGGTCACGTGCTTGATTATTGCCAGTTGAGCAGCATGATTCGTCACTGCTGAGCTCCATGCTTATTGCCTGCTGATTGCGTGGTTCGTGTCTGCTCAGCTCTTTGAGTATTGCCTCCTGAGGTCCCTGTTCGGTCGCCACCTGCCGGGGACCAGCCCCAACTGATCCAGGGTATTCGAAGGAGAGATGGCCTAGGCGACTATTTATATGCTAATCAGAGATGTCAAGAATAATAGTATGAGGAGAGCTCAGTAGGAAAATTCGGTGGAGAAAAGAGACTGAGTAGCTTGGTTTACGCGGAAGACCAATCAAACTTCAAGACAAGAAGTTTGCACCACTTACGTAGGCCGCAGGCGCCCTCTCGAATAGCGAAAGGTGCCTCACCCTAGACACCTTCTCGAGTGGGTCTTAGCAGCCCAGGCATAATTAGTAAGCGTGGTGGGTTCCGCGCTCCAGATGGAGACTCAGCTGGAAGTTAAAGGGAAGAATGACAAGGAACTTTATGAATTGGAGCTGTAAGTTAACTCTTTGACAGAGAGAGCGAGATGGTGGTGGGGGACAGCCCCCAGTGAAATCAGAGGTGAGAGCACAAAGCAATACAGTAGGCAGACTCCGGTTTTTTGGGGGGAGATGCTCGAGAATATCCGGGTGGACTCCTGAGGCTCGATCCCGCATTTGCGTATGCCGAGCCTCCTTCCTCATGACCTTTGTCCAGAGTGGAATGCCTCCCCGGCTCCCGGCACATGATCAGTGCATGCTCAGTCACGATATCAGTGCCTGCTCAGCCACGTGATCACTGACGGCACAGTCACGTGATCAGCGCCTCTCAGTCACGTGATCACCGTATGATAAACACGTGATCAGTGAACGACCAGCCACGTGATCACTGCATGCGCGGTCAGGTGGTCAGTTCCTGATCAGCCACCTGATCAGTGCGTGCACAGTCCCCTGATCAGCGCCTGTCAGTCACTGATCACTGCCTGATAAACACGTGATCAGTGCCCGAACAGCCACGTCATCAGTGCATGCGCAGTCACGTGATCAGTGCATGATAGCCACGTGATCAGTGCGTGCACAGTCCCATGATCAGCGCCTGTCAGTCACTGATCATTGCCTGATAAACACGTGATCAGTGCATGATGAGCCATGTGATCAGTGCCCGATCAGCCACGTCATCAGTGCATGCGCAGTCACGTCATCAGTGCATGATAGCCACGTGATCAGTGCATGCTCAGTCACGTGATCTGGACTTGATCAGCCACGTGATCAGTGCCTGCAGAGTCACGTGATCAGGGCCTGCTGAGCTGCGTGATTCCTGCCGGCTCATCTGCATGACAATTGCCATCTGAGCTGCGTGATTCCTGTCGGCTCATCTGCTTGACAATTGCCAGCTGAGCTGCGTGATTCCTGCCTGGTCACGTGCTTGATTATTGCCAGTTGAGCAGCATGATTCGTCACTGCTGAGCTCCATGCTTATTGCCTGCTGATTGCGTGGTTCGTGTCTGCTCAGCTCTTTGAGTATTGCCTCCTGAGGTCCCTGTTCGGTCGCCACCTGCCGGGGACCAGCCCCAACTGATCCAGGGTATTCGAAGGAGAGATGGCCTAGGCGACTATTTATATGCTAATCAGAGATGTCAAGAATAATAGTATGAGGAGAGCTCAGTAGGAAAATTCGGTGGAGAAAAGAGACTGAGTAGCTTGGTTTACGCGGAAGACCAATCAAACTTCAAGACAAGAAGTTTGCACCACTTACGTAGGCCGCAGGCGCCCTCTCGAATAGCGAAAGGTGCCTCACCCTAGACACCTTCTCGAGTGGGTCTTAGCAGCCCAGGCATAATTAGTAAGCGTGGTGGGTTCCGCGCTCCAGATGGAGACTCAGCTGGAAGTTAAAGGGAAGAATGACAAGGAACTTTATGAATTGGAGCTGTAAGTTAACTCTTTGACAGAGAGAGCGAGATGGTGGTGGGGGACAGCCCCCAGTGAAATCAGAGGTGAGAGCACAAAGCAATACAGTAGGCAGACTCCGGTTTTTTGGGGGGAGATGCTCGAGAATATCCGGGTGGACTCCTGAGGCTCGATCCCGCATTTGCGTATGCCGAGCCTCCTTCCTCATGACCTTTGTCCAGAGTGGAATGCCTCCCCGGCTCCCGGCACATGATCAGTGCATGCTCAGTCACGATATCAGTGCCTGCTCAGCCACGTGATCACTGACGGCACAGTCACGTGATCAGCGCCTCTCAGTCACGTGATCACCGTATGATAAACACGTGATCAGTGAACGACCAGCCACGTGATCACTGCATGCGCGGTCAGGTGGTCAGTTCCTGATCAGCCACCTGATCAGTGCGTGCACAGTCCCCTGATCAGCGCCTGTCAGTCACTGATCACTGCCTGATAAACACGTGATCAGTGCCCGAACAGCCACGTCATCAGTGCATGCGCAGTCACGTGATCAGTGCATGATAGCCACGTGATCAGTGCGTGCACAGTCCCATGATCAGCGCCTGTCAGTCACTGATCATTGCCTGATAAACACGTGATCAGTGCATGATGAGCCATGTGATCAGTGCCCGATCAGCCACGTCATCAGTGCATGCGCAGTCACGTCATCAGTGCATGATAGCCACGTGATCAGTGCATGCTCAGTCACGTGATCTGGACTTGATCAGCCACGTGATCAGTGCCTGCAGAGTCACGTGATCAGGGCCTGCTGAGCTGCGTGATTCCTGCCGGCTCATCTGCATGACAATTGCCATCTGAGCTGCGTGATTCCTGTCGGCTCATCTGCTTGACAATTGCCAGCTGAGCTGCGTGATTCCTGCCTGGTCACGTGCTTGATTATTGCCAGTTGAGCAGCATGATTCGTCACTGCTGAGCTCCATGCTTATTGCCTGCTGATTGCGTGGTTCGTGTCTGCTCAGCTCTTTGAGTATTGCCTCCTGAGGTCCCTGTTCGGTCGCCACCTGCCGGGGACCAGCCCCAACTGATCCAGGGTATTCGAAGGAGAGATGGCCTAGGCGACTATTTATATGCTAATCAGAGATGTCAAGAATAATAGTATGAGGAGAGCTCAGTAGGAAAATTCGGTGGAGAAAAGAGACTGAGTAGCTTGGTTTACGCGGAAGACCAATCAAACTTCAAGACAAGAAGTTTGCACCACTTACGTAGGCCGCAGGCGCCCTCTCGAATAGCGAAAGGTGCCTCACCCTAGACACCTTCTCGAGTGGGTCTTAGCAGCCCAGGCATAATTAGTAAGCGTGGTGGGTTCCGCGCTCCAGATGGAGACTCAGCTGGAAGTTAAAGGGAAGAATGACAAGGAACTTTATGAATTGGAGCTGTAAGTTAACTCTTTGACAGAGAGAGCGAGATGGTGGTGGGGGACAGCCCCCAGTGAAATCAGAGGTGAGAGCACAAAGCAATACAGTAGGCAGACTCCGGTTTTTTGGGGGGAGATGCTCGAGAATATCCGGGTGGACTCCTGAGGCTCGATCCCGCATTTGCGTATGCCGAGCCTCCTTCCTCATGACCTTTGTCCAGAGTGGAATGCCTCCCCGGCTCCCGGCACATGATCAGTGCATGCTCAGTCACGATATCAGTGCCTGCTCAGCCACGTGATCACTGACGGCACAGTCACGTGATCAGCGCCTCTCAGTCACGTGATCACCGTATGATAAACACGTGATCAGTGAACGACCAGCCACGTGATCACTGCATGCGCGGTCAGGTGGTCAGTTCCTGATCAGCCACCTGATCAGTGCGTGCACAGTCCCCTGATCAGCGCCTGTCAGTCACTGATCACTGCCTGATAAACACGTGATCAGTGCCCGAACAGCCACGTCATCAGTGCATGCGCAGTCACGTGATCAGTGCATGATAGCCACGTGATCAGTGCGTGCACAGTCCCATGATCAGCGCCTGTCAGTCACTGATCATTGCCTGATAAACACGTGATCAGTGCATGATGAGCCATGTGATCAGTGCCCGATCAGCCACGTCATCAGTGCATGCGCAGTCACGTCATCAGTGCATGATAGCCACGTGATCAGTGCATGCTCAGTCACGTGATCTGGACTTGATCAGCCACGTGATCAGTGCCTGCAGAGTCACGTGATCAGGGCCTGCTGAGCTGCGTGATTCCTGCCGGCTCATCTGCATGACAATTGCCATCTGAGCTGCGTGATTCCTGTCGGCTCATCTGCTTGACAATTGCCAGCTGAGCTGCGTGATTCCTGCCTGGTCACGTGCTTGATTATTGCCAGTTGAGCAGCATGATTCGTCACTGCTGAGCTCCATGCTTATTGCCTGCTGATTGCGTGGTTCGTGTCTGCTCAGCTCTTTGAGTATTGCCTCCTGAGGTCCCTGTTCGGTCGCCACCTGCCGGGGACCAGCCCCAACTGATCCAGGGTATTCGAAGGAGAGATGGCCTAGGCGACTATTTATATGCTAATCAGAGATGTCAAGAATAATAGTATGAGGAGAGCTCAGTAGGAAAATTCGGTGGAGAAAAGAGACTGAGTAGCTTGGTTTACGCGGAAGACCAATCAAACTTCAAGACAAGAAGTTTGCACCACTTACGTAGGCCGCAGGCGCCCTCTCGAATAGCGAAAGGTGCCTCACCCTAGACACCTTCTCGAGTGGGTCTTAGCAGCCCAGGCATAATTAGTAAGCGTGGTGGGTTCCGCGCTCCAGATGGAGACTCAGCTGGAAGTTAAAGGGAAGAATGACAAGGAACTTTATGAATTGGAGCTGTAAGTTAACTCTTTGACAGAGAGAGCGAGATGGTGGTGGGGGACAGCCCCCAGTGAAATCAGAGGTGAGAGCACAAAGCAATACAGTAGGCAGACTCCGGTTTTTTTGGGGGGAGATGCTCGAGAATATCCGGGTGGACTCCTGAGGCTCGATCCCGCATTTGCGTATGCCGAGCCTCCTTCCTCATGACCTTTGTCCAGAGTGGAATGCCTCCCCGGCTCCCGGCACATGATCAGTGCATGCTCAGTCACGATATCAGTGCCTGCTCAGCCACGTGATCACTGACGGCACAGTCACGTGATCAGCGCCTCTCAGTCACGTGATCACCGTATGATAAACACGTGATCAGTGAACGACCAGCCACGTGATCACTGCATGCGCGGTCAGGTGGTCAGTTCCTGATCAGCCACCTGATCAGTGCGTGCACAGTCCCCTGATCAGCGCCTGTCAGTCACTGATCACTGCCTGATAAACACGTGATCAGTGCCCGAACAGCCACGTCATCAGTGCATGCGCAGTCACGTGATCAGTGCATGATAGCCACGTGATCAGTGCGTGCACAGTCCCATGATCAGCGCCTGTCAGTCACTGATCATTGCCTGATAAACACGTGATCAGTGCATGATGAGCCATGTGATCAGTGCCCGATCAGCCACGTCATCAGTGCATGCGCAGTCACGTCATCAGTGCATGATAGCCACGTGATCAGTGCATGCTCAGTCACGTGATCTGGACTTGATCAGCCACGTGATCAGTGCCTGCAGAGTCACGTGATCAGGGCCTGCTGAGCTGCGTGATTCCTGCCGGCTCATCTGCATGACAATTGCCATCTGAGCTGCGTGATTCCTGTCGGCTCATCTGCTTGACAATTGCCAGCTGAGCTGCGTGATTCCTGCCTGGTCACGTGCTTGATTATTGCCAGTTGAGCAGCATGATTCGTCACTGCTGAGCTCCATGCTTATTGCCTGCTGATTGCGTGGTTCGTGTCTGCTCAGCTCTTTGAGTATTGCCTCCTGAGGTCCCTGTTCGGTCGCCACCTGCCGGGGACCAGCCCCAACTGATCCAGGGTATTCGAAGGAGAGATGGCCTAGGCGACTATTTATATGCTAATCAGAGATGTCAAGAATAATAGTATGAGGAGAGCTCAGTAGGAAAATTCGGTGGAGAAAAGAGACTGAGTAGCTTGGTTTACGCGGAAGACCAATCAAACTTCAAGACAAGAAGTTTGCACCACTTACGTAGGCCGCAGGCGCCCTCTCGAATAGCGAAAGGTGCCTCACCCTAGACACCTTCTCGAGTGGGTCTTAGCAGCCCAGGCATAATTAGTAAGCGTGGTGGGTTCCGCGCTCCAGATGGAGACTCAGCTGGAAGTTAAAGGGAAGAATGACAAGGAACTTTATGAATTGGAGCTGTAAGTTAACTCTTTGACAGAGAGAGCGAGATGGTGGTGGGGGACAGCCCCCAGTGAAATCAGAGGTGAGAGCACAAAGCAATACAGTAGGCAGACTCCGGTTTTTTTGGGGGGAGATGCTCGAGAATATCCGGGTGGACTCCTGAGGCTCGATCCCGCATTTGCGTATGCCGAGCCTCCTTCCTCATGACCTTTGTCCAGAGTGGAATGCCTCCCCGGCTCCCGGCACATGATCAGTGCATGCTCAGTCACGATATCAGTGCCTGCTCAGCCACGTGATCACTGACGGCACAGTCACGTGATCAGCGCCTCTCAGTCACGTGATCACCGTATGATAAACACGTGATCAGTGAACGACCAGCCACGTGATCACTGCATGCGCGGTCAGGTGGTCAGTTCCTGATCAGCCACCTGATCAGTGCGTGCACAGTCCCCTGATCAGCGCCTGTCAGTCACTGATCACTGCCTGATAAACACGTGATCAGTGCCCGAACAGCCACGTCATCAGTGCATGCGCAGTCACGTGATCAGTGCATGATAGCCACGTGATCAGTGCGTGCACAGTCCCATGATCAGCGCCTGTCAGTCACTGATCATTGCCTGATAAACACGTGATCAGTGCATGATGAGCCATGTGATCAGTGCCCGATCAGCCACGTCATCAGTGCATGCGCAGTCACGTCATCAGTGCATGATAGCCACGTGATCAGTGCATGCTCAGTCACGTGATCTGGACTTGATCAGCCACGTGATCAGTGCCTGCAGAGTCACGTGATCAGGGCCTGCTGAGCTGCGTGATTCCTGCCGGCTCATCTGCATGACAATTGCCATCTGAGCTGCGTGATTCCTGTCGGCTCATCTGCTTGACAATTGCCAGCTGAGCTGCGTGATTCCTGCCTGGTCACGTGCTTGATTATTGCCAGTTGAGCAGCATGATTCGTCACTGCTGAGCTCCATGCTTATTGCCTGCTGATTGCGTGGTTCGTGTCTGCTCAGCTCTTTGAGTATTGCCTCCTGAGGTCCCTGTTCGGTCGCCACCTGCCGGGGACCAGCCCCAACTGATCCAGGGTATTCGAAGGAGAGATGGCCTAGGCGACTATTTATATGCTAATCAGAGATGTCAAGAATAATAGTATGAGGAGAGCTCAGTAGGAAAATTCGGTGGAGAAAAGAGACTGAGTAGCTTGGTTTACGCGGAAGACCAATCAAACTTCAAGACAAGAAGTTTGCACCACTTACGTAGGCCGCAGGCGCCCTCTCGAATAGCGAAAGGTGCCTCACCCTAGACACCTTCTCGAGTGGGTCTTAGCAGCCCAGGCATAATTAGTAAGCGTGGTGGGTTCCGCGCTCCAGATGGAGACTCAGCTGGAAGTTAAAGGGAAGAATGACAAGGAACTTTATGAATTGGAGCTGTAAGTTAACTCTTTGACAGAGAGAGCGAGATGGTGGTGGGGGACAGCCCCCAGTGAAATCAGAGGTGAGAGCACAAAGCAATACAGTAGGCAGACTCCGGTTTTTTTGGGGGGAGATGCTCGAGAATATCCGGGTGGACTCCTGAGGCTCGATCCCGCATTTGCGTATGCCGAGCCTCCTTCCTCATGACCTTTGTCCAGAGTGGAATGCCTCCCCGGCTCCCGGCACATGATCAGTGCATGCTCAGTCACGATATCAGTGCCTGCTCAGCCACGTGATCACTGACGGCACAGTCACGTGATCAGCGCCTCTCAGTCACGTGATCACCGTATGATAAACACGTGATCAGTGAACGACCAGCCACGTGATCACTGCATGCGCGGTCAGGTGGTCAGTTCCTGATCAGCCACCTGATCAGTGCGTGCACAGTCCCCTGATCAGCGCCTGTCAGTCACTGATCACTGCCTGATAAACACGTGATCAGTGCCCGAACAGCCACGTCATCAGTGCATGCGCAGTCACGTGATCAGTGCATGATAGCCACGTGATCAGTGCGTGCACAGTCCCATGATCAGCGCCTGTCAGTCACTGATCATTGCCTGATAAACACGTGATCAGTGCATGATGAGCCATGTGATCAGTGCCCGATCAGCCACGTCATCAGTGCATGCGCAGTCACGTCATCAGTGCATGATAGCCACGTGATCAGTGCATGCTCAGTCACGTGATCTGGACTTGATCAGCCACGTGATCAGTGCCTGCAGAGTCACGTGATCAGGGCCTGCTGAGCTGCGTGATTCCTGCCGGCTCATCTGCATGACAATTGCCATCTGAGCTGCGTGATTCCTGTCGGCTCATCTGCTTGACAATTGCCAGCTGAGCTGCGTGATTCCTGCCTGGTCACGTGCTTGATTATTGCCAGTTGAGCAGCATGATTCGTCACTGCTGAGCTCCATGCTTATTGCCTGCTGATTGCGTGGTTCGTGTCTGCTCAGCTCTTTGAGTATTGCCTCCTGAGGTCCCTGTTCGGTCGCCACCTGCCGGGGACCAGCCCCAACTGATCCAGGGTATTCGAAGGAGAGATGGCCTAGGCGACTATTTATATGCTAATCAGAGATGTCAAGAATAATAGTATGAGGAGAGCTCAGTAGGAAAATTCGGTGGAGAAAAGAGACTGAGTAGCTTGGTTTACGCGGAAGACCAATCAAACTTCAAGACAAGAAGTTTGCACCACTTACGTAGGCCGCAGGCGCCCTCTCGAATAGCGAAAGGTGCCTCACCCTAGACACCTTCTCGAGTGGGTCTTAGCAGCCCAGGCATAATTAGTAAGCGTGGTGGGTTCCGCGCTCCAGATGGAGACTCAGCTGGAAGTTAAAGGGAAGAATGACAAGGAACTTTATGAATTGGAGCTGTAAGTTAACTCTTTGACAGAGAGAGCGAGATGGTGGTGGGGGACAGCCCCCAGTGAAATCAGAGGTGAGAGCACAAAGCAATACAGTAGGCAGACTCCGGTTTTTTTGGGGGGAGATGCTCGAGAATATCCGGGTGGACTCCTGAGGCTCGATCCCGCATTTGCGTATGCCGAGCCTCCTTCCTCATGACCTTTGTCCAGAGTGGAATGCCTCCCCGGCTCCCGGCACATGATCAGTGCATGCTCAGTCACGATATCAGTGCCTGCTCAGCCACGTGATCACTGACGGCACAGTCACGTGATCAGCGCCTCTCAGTCACGTGATCACCGTATGATAAACACGTGATCAGTGAACGACCAGCCACGTGATCACTGCATGCGCGGTCAGGTGGTCAGTTCCTGATCAGCCACCTGATCAGTGCGTGCACAGTCCCCTGATCAGCGCCTGTCAGTCACTGATCACTGCCTGATAAACACGTGATCAGTGCCCGAACAGCCACGTCATCAGTGCATGCGCAGTCACGTGATCAGTGCATGATAGCCACGTGATCAGTGCGTGCACAGTCCCATGATCAGCGCCTGTCAGTCACTGATCATTGCCTGATAAACACGTGATCAGTGCATGATGAGCCATGTGATCAGTGCCCGATCAGCCACGTCATCAGTGCATGCGCAGTCACGTCATCAGTGCATGATAGCCACGTGATCAGTGCATGCTCAGTCACGTGATCTGGACTTGATCAGCCACGTGATCAGTGCCTGCAGAGTCACGTGATCAGGGCCTGCTGAGCTGCGTGATTCCTGCCGGCTCATCTGCATGACAATTGCCATCTGAGCTGCGTGATTCCTGTCGGCTCATCTGCTTGACAATTGCCAGCTGAGCTGCGTGATTCCTGCCTGGTCACGTGCTTGATTATTGCCAGTTGAGCAGCATGATTCGTCACTGCTGAGCTCCATGCTTATTGCCTGCTGATTGCGTGGTTCGTGTCTGCTCAGCTCTTTGAGTATTGCCTCCTGAGGTCCCTGTTCGGTCGCCACCTGCCGGGGACCAGCCCCAACTGATCCAGGGTATTCGAAGGAGAGATGGCCTAGGCGACTATTTATATGCTAATCAGAGATGTCAAGAATAATAGTATGAGGAGAGCTCAGTAGGAAAATTCGGTGGAGAAAAGAGACTGAGTAGCTTGGTTTACGCGGAAGACCAATCAAACTTCAAGACAAGAAGTTTGCACCACTTACGTAGGCCGCAGGCGCCCTCTCGAATAGCGAAAGGTGCCTCACCCTAGACACCTTCTCGAGTGGGTCTTAGCAGCCCAGGCATAATTAGTAAGCGTGGTGGGTTCCGCGCTCCAGATGGAGACTCAGCTGGAAGTTAAAGGGAAGAATGACAAGGAACTTTATGAATTGGAGCTGTAAGTTAACTCTTTGACAGAGAGAGCGAGATGGTGGTGGGGGACAGCCCCCAGTGAAATCAGAGGTGAGAGCACAAAGCAATACAGTAGGCAGACTCCGGTTTTTTGGGGGGAGATGCTCGAGAATATCCGGGTGGACTCCTGAGGCTCGATCCCGCATTTGCGTATGCCGAGCCTCCTTCCTCATGACCTTTGTCCAGAGTGGAATGCCTCCCCGGCTCCCGGCACATGATCAGTGCATGCTCAGTCACGATATCAGTGCCTGCTCAGCCACGTGATCACTGACGGCACAGTCACGTGATCAGCGCCTCTCAGTCACGTGATCACCGTATGATAAACACGTGATCAGTGAACGACCAGCCACGTGATCACTGCATGCGCGGTCAGGTGGTCAGTTCCTGATCAGCCACCTGATCAGTGCGTGCACAGTCCCCTGATCAGCGCCTGTCAGTCACTGATCACTGCCTGATAAACACGTGATCAGTGCCCGAACAGCCACGTCATCAGTGCATGCGCAGTCACGTGATCAGTGCATGATAGCCACGTGATCAGTGCGTGCACAGTCCCATGATCAGCGCCTGTCAGTCACTGATCATTGCCTGATAAACACGTGATCAGTGCATGATGAGCCATGTGATCAGTGCCCGATCAGCCACGTCATCAGTGCATGCGCAGTCACGTCATCAGTGCATGATAGCCACGTGATCAGTGCATGCTCAGTCACGTGATCTGGACTTGATCAGCCACGTGATCAGTGCCTGCAGAGTCACGTGATCAGGGCCTGCTGAGCTGCGTGATTCCTGCCGGCTCATCTGCATGACAATTGCCATCTGAGCTGCGTGATTCCTGTCGGCTCATCTGCTTGACAATTGCCAGCTGAGCTGCGTGATTCCTGCCTGGTCACGTGCTTGATTATTGCCAGTTGAGCAGCATGATTCGTCACTGCTGAGCTCCATGCTTATTGCCTGCTGATTGCGTGGTTCGTGTCTGCTCAGCTCTTTGAGTATTGCCTCCTGAGGTCCCTGTTCGGTCGCCACCTGCCGGGGACCAGCCCCAACTGATCCAGGGTATTCGAAGGAGAGATGGCCTAGGCGACTATTTATATGCTAATCAGAGATGTCAAGAATAATAGTATGAGGAGAGCTCAGTAGGAAAATTCGGTGGAGAAAAGAGACTGAGTAGCTTGGTTTACGCGGAAGACCAATCAAACTTCAAGACAAGAAGTTTGCACCACTTACGTAGGCCGCAGGCGCCCTCTCGAATAGCGAAAGGTGCCTCACCCTAGACACCTTCTCGAGTGGGTCTTAGCAGCCCAGGCATAATTAGTAAGCGTGGTGGGTTCCGCGCTCCAGATGGAGACTCAGCTGGAAGTTAAAGGGAAGAATGACAAGGAACTTTATGAATTGGAGCTGTAAGTTAACTCTTTGACAGAGAGAGCGAGATGGTGGTGGGGGACAGCCCCCAGTGAAATCAGAGGTGAGAGCACAAAGCAATACAGTAGGCAGACTCCGGTTTTTTGGGGGGAGATGCTCGAGAATATCCGGGTGGACTCCTGAGGCTCGATCCCGCATTTGCGTATGCCGAGCCTCCTTCCTCATGACCTTTGTCCAGAGTGGAATGCCTCCCCGGCTCCCGGCACATGATCAGTGCATGCTCAGTCACGATATCAGTGCCTGCTCAGCCACGTGATCACTGACGGCACAGTCACGTGATCAGCGCCTCTCAGTCACGTGATCACCGTATGATAAACACGTGATCAGTGAACGACCAGCCACGTGATCACTGCATGCGCGGTCAGGTGGTCAGTTCCTGATCAGCCACCTGATCAGTGCGTGCACAGTCCCCTGATCAGCGCCTGTCAGTCACTGATCACTGCCTGATAAACACGTGATCAGTGCCCGAACAGCCACGTCATCAGTGCATGCGCAGTCACGTGATCAGTGCATGATAGCCACGTGATCAGTGCGTGCACAGTCCCATGATCAGCGCCTGTCAGTCACTGATCATTGCCTGATAAACACGTGATCAGTGCATGATGAGCCATGTGATCAGTGCCCGATCAGCCACGTCATCAGTGCATGCGCAGTCACGTCATCAGTGCATGATAGCCACGTGATCAGTGCATGCTCAGTCACGTGATCTGGACTTGATCAGCCACGTGATCAGTGCCTGCAGAGTCACGTGATCAGGGCCTGCTGAGCTGCGTGATTCCTGCCGGCTCATCTGCATGACAATTGCCATCTGAGCTGCGTGATTCCTGTCGGCTCATCTGCTTGACAATTGCCAGCTGAGCTGCGTGATTCCTGCCTGGTCACGTGCTTGATTATTGCCAGTTGAGCAGCATGATTCGTCACTGCTGAGCTCCATGCTTATTGCCTGCTGATTGCGTGGTTCGTGTCTGCTCAGCTCTTTGAGTATTGCCTCCTGAGGTCCCTGTTCGGTCGCCACCTGCCGGGGACCAGCCCCAACTGATCCAGGGTATTCGAAGGAGAGATGGCCTAGGCGACTATTTATATGCTAATCAGAGATGTCAAGAATAATAGTATGAGGAGAGCTCAGTAGGAAAATTCGGTGGAGAAAAGAGACTGAGTAGCTTGGTTTACGCGGAAGACCAATCAAACTTCAAGACAAGAAGTTTGCACCACTTACGTAGGCCGCAGGCGCCCTCTCGAATAGCGAAAGGTGCCTCACCCTAGACACCTTCTCGAGTGGGTCTTAGCAGCCCAGGCATAATTAGTAAGCGTGGTGGGTTCCGCGCTCCAGATGGAGACTCAGCTGGAAGTTAAAGGGAAGAATGACAAGGAACTTTATGAATTGGAGCTGTAAGTTAACTCTTTGACAGAGAGAGCGAGATGGTGGTGGGGGACAGCCCCCAGTGAAATCAGAGGTGAGAGCACAAAGCAATACAGTAGGCAGACTCCGGTTTTTTGGGGGGAGATGCTCGAGAATATCCGGGTGGACTCCTGAGGCTCGATCCCGCATTTGCGTATGCCGAGCCTCCTTCCTCATGACCTTTGTCCAGAGTGGAATGCCTCCCCGGCTCCCGGCACATGATCAGTGCATGCTCAGTCACGATATCAGTGCCTGCTCAGCCACGTGATCACTGACGGCACAGTCACGTGATCAGCGCCTCTCAGTCACGTGATCACCGTATGATAAACACGTGATCAGTGAACGACCAGCCACGTGATCACTGCATGCGCGGTCAGGTGGTCAGTTCCTGATCAGCCACCTGATCAGTGCGTGCACAGTCCCCTGATCAGCGCCTGTCAGTCACTGATCACTGCCTGATAAACACGTGATCAGTGCCCGAACAGCCACGTCATCAGTGCATGCGCAGTCACGTGATCAGTGCATGATAGCCACGTGATCAGTGCGTGCACAGTCCCATGATCAGCGCCTGTCAGTCACTGATCATTGCCTGATAAACACGTGATCAGTGCATGATGAGCCATGTGATCAGTGCCCGATCAGCCACGTCATCAGTGCATGCGCAGTCACGTCATCAGTGCATGATAGCCACGTGATCAGTGCATGCTCAGTCACGTGATCTGGACTTGATCAGCCACGTGATCAGTGCCTGCAGAGTCACGTGATCAGGGCCTGCTGAGCTGCGTGATTCCTGCCGGCTCATCTGCATGACAATTGCCATCTGAGCTGCGTGATTCCTGTCGGCTCATCTGCTTGACAATTGCCAGCTGAGCTGCGTGATTCCTGCCTGGTCACGTGCTTGATTATTGCCAGTTGAGCAGCATGATTCGTCACTGCTGAGCTCCATGCTTATTGCCTGCTGATTGCGTGGTTCGTGTCTGCTCAGCTCTTTGAGTATTGCCTCCTGAGGTCCCTGTTCGGTCGCCACCTGCCGGGGACCAGCCCCAACTGATCCAGGGTATTCGAAGGAGAGATGGCCTAGGCGACTATTTATATGCTAATCAGAGATGTCAAGAATAATAGTATGAGGAGAGCTCAGTAGGAAAATTCGGTGGAGAAAAGAGACTGAGTAGCTTGGTTTACGCGGAAGACCAATCAAACTTCAAGACAAGAAGTTTGCACCACTTACGTAGGCCGCAGGCGCCCTCTCGAATAGCGAAAGGTGCCTCACCCTAGACACCTTCTCGAGTGGGTCTTAGCAGCCCAGGCATAATTAGTAAGCGTGGTGGGTTCCGCGCTCCAGATGGAGACTCAGCTGGAAGTTAAAGGGAAGAATGACAAGGAACTTTATGAATTGGAGCTGTAAGTTAACTCTTTGACAGAGAGAGCGAGATGGTGGTGGGGGACAGCCCCCAGTGAAATCAGAGGTGAGAGCACAAAGCAATACAGTAGGCAGACTCCGGTTTTTTTGGGGGAGATGCTCGAGAATATCCGGGTGGACTCCTGAGGCTCGATCCCGCATTTGCGTATGCCGAGCCTCCTTCCTCATGACCTTTGTCCAGAGTGGAATGCCTCCCCGGCTCCCGGCACATGATCAGTGCATGCTCAGTCACGATATCAGTGCCTGCTCAGCCACGTGATCACTGACGGCACAGTCACGTGATCAGCGCCTCTCAGTCACGTGATCACCGTATGATAAACACGTGATCAGTGAACGACCAGCCACGTGATCACTGCATGCGCGGTCAGGTGGTCAGTTCCTGATCAGCCACCTGATCAGTGCGTGCACAGTCCCCTGATCAGCGCCTGTCAGTCACTGATCACTGCCTGATAAACACGTGATCAGTGCCCGAACAGCCACGTCATCAGTGCATGCGCAGTCACGTGATCAGTGCATGATAGCCACGTGATCAGTGCGTGCACAGTCCCATGATCAGCGCCTGTCAGTCACTGATCATTGCCTGATAAACACGTGATCAGTGCATGATGAGCCATGTGATCAGTGCCCGATCAGCCACGTCATCAGTGCATGCGCAGTCACGTCATCAGTGCATGATAGCCACGTGATCAGTGCATGCTCAGTCACGTGATCTGGACTTGATCAGCCACGTGATCAGTGCCTGCAGAGTCACGTGATCAGGGCCTGCTGAGCTGCGTGATTCCTGCCGGCTCATCTGCATGACAATTGCCATCTGAGCTGCGTGATTCCTGTCGGCTCATCTGCTTGACAATTGCCAGCTGAGCTGCGTGATTCCTGCCTGGTCACGTGCTTGATTATTGCCAGTTGAGCAGCATGATTCGTCACTGCTGAGCTCCATGCTTATTGCCTGCTGATTGCGTGGTTCGTGTCTGCTCAGCTCTTTGAGTATTGCCTCCTGAGGTCCCTGTTCGGTCGCCACCTGCCGGGGACCAGCCCCAACTGATCCAGGGTATTCGAAGGAGAGATGGCCTAGGCGACTATTTATATGCTAATCAGAGATGTCAAGAATAATAGTATGAGGAGAGCTCAGTAGGAAAATTCGGTGGAGAAAAGAGACTGAGTAGCTTGGTTTACGCGGAAGACCAATCAAACTTCAAGACAAGAAGTTTGCACCACTTACGTAGGCCGCAGGCGCCCTCTCGAATAGCGAAAGGTGCCTCACCCTAGACACCTTCTCGAGTGGGTCTTAGCAGCCCAGGCATAATTAGTAAGCGTGGTGGGTTCCGCGCTCCAGATGGAGACTCAGCTGGAAGTTAAAGGGAAGAATGACAAGGAACTTTATGAATTGGAGCTGTAAGTTAACTCTTTGACAGAGAGAGCGAGATGGTGGTGGGGGACAGCCCCCAGTGAAATCAGAGGTGAGAGCACAAAGCAATACAGTAGGCAGACTCCGGTTTTTTTGGGGGAGATGCTCGAGAATATCCGGGTGGACTCCTGAGGCTCGATCCCGCATTTGCGTATGCCGAGCCTCCTTCCTCATGACCTTTGTCCAGAGTGGAATGCCTCCCCGGCTCCCGGCACATGATCAGTGCATGCTCAGTCACGATATCAGTGCCTGCTCAGCCACGTGATCACTGACGGCACAGTCACGTGATCAGCGCCTCTCAGTCACGTGATCACCGTATGATAAACACGTGATCAGTGAACGACCAGCCACGTGATCACTGCATGCGCGGTCAGGTGGTCAGTTCCTGATCAGCCACCTGATCAGTGCGTGCACAGTCCCCTGATCAGCGCCTGTCAGTCACTGATCACTGCCTGATAAACACGTGATCAGTGCCCGAACAGCCACGTCATCAGTGCATGCGCAGTCACGTGATCAGTGCATGATAGCCACGTGATCAGTGCGTGCACAGTCCCATGATCAGCGCCTGTCAGTCACTGATCATTGCCTGATAAACACGTGATCAGTGCATGATGAGCCATGTGATCAGTGCCCGATCAGCCACGTCATCAGTGCATGCGCAGTCACGTCATCAGTGCATGATAGCCACGTGATCAGTGCATGCTCAGTCACGTGATCTGGACTTGATCAGCCACGTGATCAGTGCCTGCAGAGTCACGTGATCAGGGCCTGCTGAGCTGCGTGATTCCTGCCGGCTCATCTGCATGACAATTGCCATCTGAGCTGCGTGATTCCTGTCGGCTCATCTGCTTGACAATTGCCAGCTGAGCTGCGTGATTCCTGCCTGGTCACGTGCTTGATTATTGCCAGTTGAGCAGCATGATTCGTCACTGCTGAGCTCCATGCTTATTGCCTGCTGATTGCGTGGTTCGTGTCTGCTCAGCTCTTTGAGTATTGCCTCCTGAGGTCCCTGTTCGGTCGCCACCTGCCGGGGACCAGCCCCAACTGATCCAGGGTATTCGAAGGAGAGATGGCCTAGGCGACTATTTATATGCTAATCAGAGATGTCAAGAATAATAGTATGAGGAGAGCTCAGTAGGAAAATTCGGTGGAGAAAAGAGACTGAGTAGCTTGGTTTACGCGGAAGACCAATCAAACTTCAAGACAAGAAGTTTGCACCACTTACGTAGGCCGCAGGCGCCCTCTCGAATAGCGAAAGGTGCCTCACCCTAGACACCTTCTCGAGTGGGTCTTAGCAGCCCAGGCATAATTAGTAAGCGTGGTGGGTTCCGCGCTCCAGATGGAGACTCAGCTGGAAGTTAAAGGGAAGAATGACAAGGAACTTTATGAATTGGAGCTGTAAGTTAACTCTTTGACAGAGAGAGCGAGATGGTGGTGGGGGACAGCCCCCAGTGAAATCAGAGGTGAGAGCACAAAGCAATACAGTAGGCAGACTCCGGTTTTTTTGGGGGAGATGCTCGAGAATATCCGGGTGGACTCCTGAGGCTCGATCCCGCATTTGCGTATGCCGAGCCTCCTTCCTCATGACCTTTGTCCAGAGTGGAATGCCTCCCCGGCTCCCGGCACATGATCAGTGCATGCTCAGTCACGATATCAGTGCCTGCTCAGCCACGTGATCACTGACGGCACAGTCACGTGATCAGCGCCTCTCAGTCACGTGATCACCGTATGATAAACACGTGATCAGTGAACGACCAGCCACGTGATCACTGCATGCGCGGTCAGGTGGTCAGTTCCTGATCAGCCACCTGATCAGTGCGTGCACAGTCCCCTGATCAGCGCCTGTCAGTCACTGATCACTGCCTGATAAACACGTGATCAGTGCCCGAACAGCCACGTCATCAGTGCATGCGCAGTCACGTGATCAGTGCATGATAGCCACGTGATCAGTGCGTGCACAGTCCCATGATCAGCGCCTGTCAGTCACTGATCATTGCCTGATAAACACGTGATCAGTGCATGATGAGCCATGTGATCAGTGCCCGATCAGCCACGTCATCAGTGCATGCGCAGTCACGTCATCAGTGCATGATAGCCACGTGATCAGTGCATGCTCAGTCACGTGATCTGGACTTGATCAGCCACGTGATCAGTGCCTGCAGAGTCACGTGATCAGGGCCTGCTGAGCTGCGTGATTCCTGCCGGCTCATCTGCATGACAATTGCCATCTGAGCTGCGTGATTCCTGTCGGCTCATCTGCTTGACAATTGCCAGCTGAGCTGCGTGATTCCTGCCTGGTCACGTGCTTGATTATTGCCAGTTGAGCAGCATGATTCGTCACTGCTGAGCTCCATGCTTATTGCCTGCTGATTGCGTGGTTCGTGTCTGCTCAGCTCTTTGAGTATTGCCTCCTGAGGTCCCTGTTCGGTCGCCACCTGCCGGGGACCAGCCCCAACTGATCCAGGGTATTCGAAGGAGAGATGGCCTAGGCGACTATTTATATGCTAATCAGAGATGTCAAGAATAATAGTATGAGGAGAGCTCAGTAGGAAAATTCGGTGGAGAAAAGAGACTGAGTAGCTTGGTTTACGCGGAAGACCAATCAAACTTCAAGACAAGAAGTTTGCACCACTTACGTAGGCCGCAGGCGCCCTCTCGAATAGCGAAAGGTGCCTCACCCTAGACACCTTCTCGAGTGGGTCTTAGCAGCCCAGGCATAATTAGTAAGCGTGGTGGGTTCCGCGCTCCAGATGGAGACTCAGCTGGAAGTTAAAGGGAAGAATGACAAGGAACTTTATGAATTGGAGCTGTAAGTTAACTCTTTGACAGAGAGAGCGAGATGGTGGTGGGGGACAGCCCCCAGTGAAATCAGAGGTGAGAGCACAAAGCAATACAGTAGGCAGACTCCGGTTTTTTGGGGGAGATGCTCGAGAATATCCGGGTGGACTCCTGAGGCTCGATCCCGCATTTGCGTATGCCGAGCCTCCTTCCTCATGACCTTTGTCCAGAGTGGAATGCCTCCCCGGCTCCCGGCACATGATCAGTGCATGCTCAGTCACGATATCAGTGCCTGCTCAGCCACGTGATCACTGACGGCACAGTCACGTGATCAGCGCCTCTCAGTCACGTGATCACCGTATGATAAACACGTGATCAGTGAACGACCAGCCACGTGATCACTGCATGCGCGGTCAGGTGGTCAGTTCCTGATCAGCCACCTGATCAGTGCGTGCACAGTCCCCTGATCAGCGCCTGTCAGTCACTGATCACTGCCTGATAAACACGTGATCAGTGCCCGAACAGCCACGTCATCAGTGCATGCGCAGTCACGTGATCAGTGCATGATAGCCACGTGATCAGTGCGTGCACAGTCCCATGATCAGCGCCTGTCAGTCACTGATCATTGCCTGATAAACACGTGATCAGTGCATGATGAGCCATGTGATCAGTGCCCGATCAGCCACGTCATCAGTGCATGCGCAGTCACGTCATCAGTGCATGATAGCCACGTGATCAGTGCATGCTCAGTCACGTGATCTGGACTTGATCAGCCACGTGATCAGTGCCTGCAGAGTCACGTGATCAGGGCCTGCTGAGCTGCGTGATTCCTGCCGGCTCATCTGCATGACAATTGCCATCTGAGCTGCGTGATTCCTGTCGGCTCATCTGCTTGACAATTGCCAGCTGAGCTGCGTGATTCCTGCCTGGTCACGTGCTTGATTATTGCCAGTTGAGCAGCATGATTCGTCACTGCTGAGCTCCATGCTTATTGCCTGCTGATTGCGTGGTTCGTGTCTGCTCAGCTCTTTGAGTATTGCCTCCTGAGGTCCCTGTTCGGTCGCCACCTGCCGGGGACCAGCCCCAACTGATCCAGGGTATTCGAAGGAGAGATGGCCTAGGCGACTATTTATATGCTAATCAGAGATGTCAAGAATAATAGTATGAGGAGAGCTCAGTAGGAAAATTCGGTGGAGAAAAGAGACTGAGTAGCTTGGTTTACGCGGAAGACCAATCAAACTTCAAGACAAGAAGTTTGCACCACTTACGTAGGCCGCAGGCGCCCTCTCGAATAGCGAAAGGTGCCTCACCCTAGACACCTTCTCGAGTGGGTCTTAGCAGCCCAGGCATAATTAGTAAGCGTGGTGGGTTCCGCGCTCCAGATGGAGACTCAGCTGGAAGTTAAAGGGAAGAATGACAAGGAACTTTATGAATTGGAGCTGTAAGTTAACTCTTTGACAGAGAGAGCGAGATGGTGGTGGGGGACAGCCCCCAGTGAAATCAGAGGTGAGAGCACAAAGCAATACAGTAGGCAGACTCCGGTTTTTTGGGGGGAGATGCTCGAGAATATCCGGGTGGACTCCTGAGGCTCGATCCCGCATTTGCGTATGCCGAGCCTCCTTCCTCATGACCTTTGTCCAGAGTGGAATGCCTCCCCGGCTCCCGGCACATGATCAGTGCATGCTCAGTCACGATATCAGTGCCTGCTCAGCCACGTGATCACTGACGGCACAGTCACGTGATCAGCGCCTCTCAGTCACGTGATCACCGTATGATAAACACGTGATCAGTGAACGACCAGCCACGTGATCACTGCATGCGCGGTCAGGTGGTCAGTTCCTGATCAGCCACCTGATCAGTGCGTGCACAGTCCCCTGATCAGCGCCTGTCAGTCACTGATCACTGCCTGATAAACACGTGATCAGTGCCCGAACAGCCACGTCATCAGTGCATGCGCAGTCACGTGATCAGTGCATGATAGCCACGTGATCAGTGCGTGCACAGTCCCATGATCAGCGCCTGTCAGTCACTGATCATTGCCTGATAAACACGTGATCAGTGCATGATGAGCCATGTGATCAGTGCCCGATCAGCCACGTCATCAGTGCATGCGCAGTCACGTCATCAGTGCATGATAGCCACGTGATCAGTGCATGCTCAGTCACGTGATCTGGACTTGATCAGCCACGTGATCAGTGCCTGCAGAGTCACGTGATCAGGGCCTGCTGAGCTGCGTGATTCCTGCCGGCTCATCTGCATGACAATTGCCATCTGAGCTGCGTGATTCCTGTCGGCTCATCTGCTTGACAATTGCCAGCTGAGCTGCGTGATTCCTGCCTGGTCACGTGCTTGATTATTGCCAGTTGAGCAGCATGATTCGTCACTGCTGAGCTCCATGCTTATTGCCTGCTGATTGCGTGGTTCGTGTCTGCTCAGCTCTTTGAGTATTGCCTCCTGAGGTCCCTGTTCGGTCGCCACCTGCCGGGGACCAGCCCCAACTGATCCAGGGTATTCGAAGGAGAGATGGCCTAGGCGACTATTTATATGCTAATCAGAGATGTCAAGAATAATAGTATGAGGAGAGCTCAGTAGGAAAATTCGGTGGAGAAAAGAGACTGAGTAGCTTGGTTTACGCGGAAGACCAATCAAACTTCAAGACAAGAAGTTTGCACCACTTACGTAGGCCGCAGGCGCCCTCTCGAATAGCGAAAGGTGCCTCACCCTAGACACCTTCTCGAGTGGGTCTTAGCAGCCCAGGCATAATTAGTAAGCGTGGTGGGTTCCGCGCTCCAGATGGAGACTCAGCTGGAAGTTAAAGGGAAGAATGACAAGGAACTTTATGAATTGGAGCTGTAAGTTAACTCTTTGACAGAGAGAGCGAGATGGTGGTGGGGGACAGCCCCCAGTGAAATCAGAGGTGAGAGCACAAAGCAATACAGTAGGCAGACTCCGGTTTTGGGGGGAGATGCTCGAGAATATCCGGGTGGACTCCTGAGGCTCGATCCCGCATTTGCGTATGCCGAGCCTCCTTCCTCATGACCTTTGTCCAGAGTGGAATGCCTCCCCGGCTCCCGGCACATGATCAGTGCATGCTCAGTCACGATATCAGTGCCTGCTCAGCCACGTGATCACTGACGGCACAGTCACGTGATCAGCGCCTCTCAGTCACGTGATCACCGTATGATAAACACGTGATCAGTGAACGACCAGCCACGTGATCACTGCATGCGCGGTCAGGTGGTCAGTTCCTGATCAGCCACCTGATCAGTGCGTGCACAGTCCCCTGATCAGCGCCTGTCAGTCACTGATCACTGCCTGATAAACACGTGATCAGTGCCCGAACAGCCACGTCATCAGTGCATGCGCAGTCACGTGATCAGTGCATGATAGCCACGTGATCAGTGCGTGCACAGTCCCATGATCAGCGCCTGTCAGTCACTGATCATTGCCTGATAAACACGTGATCAGTGCATGATGAGCCATGTGATCAGTGCCCGATCAGCCACGTCATCAGTGCATGCGCAGTCACGTCATCAGTGCATGATAGCCACGTGATCAGTGCATGCTCAGTCACGTGATCTGGACTTGATCAGCCACGTGATCAGTGCCTGCAGAGTCACGTGATCAGGGCCTGCTGAGCTGCGTGATTCCTGCCGGCTCATCTGCATGACAATTGCCAGCTGAGCTGCGTGATTCCTGTCGGCTCATCTGCTTGACAATTGCCAGCTGAGCTGCGTGATTCCTGCCTGGTCACGTGCTTGATTATTGCCAGTTGAGCAGCATGATTCGTCACTGCTGAGCTCCATGCTTATTGCCTGCTGATTGCGTGGTTCGTGTCTGCTCAGCTCTTTGAGTATTGCCTCCTGAGGTCCCTGTTCGGTCGCCACCTGCCGGGGACCAGCCCCAACTGATCCAGGGTATTCGAAGGAGAGATGGCCTAGGCGACTATTTATATGCTAATCAGAGATGTCAAGAATAATAGTATGAGGAGAGCTCAGTAGGAAAATTCGGTGGAGAAAAGAGACTGAGTAGCTTGGTTTACGCGGAAGACCAATCAAACTTCAAGACAAGAAGTTTGCACCACTTACGTAGGCCGCAGGCGCCCTCTCGAATCGAAAGGTGCCTCACCCTAGACACCTTCTCGAGTGGGTCTTAGCAGCCCAGGCATAATTAGTAAGCGTGGTGGGTTCCGCGCTCCAGATGGAGACTCAGCTGGAAGTTAAAGGGAAGAATGACAAGGAACTTTATGAATTGGAGCTGTAAGTTAACTCTTTGACAGAGAGAGCGAGATGGTGGTGGGGGACAGCCCCCAGTGAAATCAGAGGTGAGAGCACAAAGCAATACAGTAGGCAGACTCCGTTTTTTTGGGGGGAGATGCTCGAGAATATCCGGGTGGACTCCTGAGGCTCGATCCCGCATTTGCGTATGCCGAGCCTCCTTCCTCATGACCTTTGTCCAGAGTGGAATGCCTCCCCGGCTCCCGGCACATGATCAGTGCATGCTCAGTCACGATATCAGTGCCTGCTCAGCCACGTGATCACTGACGGCACAGTCACGTGATCAGCGCCTCTCAGTCACGTGATCACCGTATGATAAACACGTGATCAGTGAACGACCAGCCACGTGATCACTGCATGCGCGGTCAGGTGGTCAGTTCCTGATCAGCCACCTGATCAGTGCGTGCACAGTCCCCTGATCAGCGCCTGTCAGTCACTGATCACTGCCTGATAAACACGTGATCAGTGCCCGAACAGCCACGTCATCAGTGCATGCGCAGTCACGTGATCAGTGCATGATAGCCACGTGATCAGTGCGTGCACAGTCCCATGATCAGCGCCTGTCAGTCACTGATCATTGCCTGATAAACACGTGATCAGTGCATGATGAGCCATGTGATCAGTGCCCGATCAGCCACGTCATCAGTGCATGCGCAGTCACGTCATCAGTGCATGATAGCCACGTGATCAGTGCATGCTCAGTCACGTGATCTGGACTTGATCAGCCACGTGATCAGTGCCTGCAGAGTCACGTGATCAGGGCCTGCTGAGCTGCGTGATTCCTGCCGGCTCATCTGCATGACAATTGCCATCTGAGCTGCGTGATTCCTGTCGGCTCATCTGCTTGACAATTGCCAGCTGAGCTGCGTGATTCCTGCCTGGTCACGTGCTTGATTATTGCCAGTTGAGCAGCATGATTCGTCACTGCTGAGCTCCATGCTTATTGCCTGCTGATTGCGTGGTTCGTGTCTGCTCAGCTCTTTGAGTATTGCCTCCTGAGGTCCCTGTTCGGTCGCCACCTGCCGGGGACCAGCCCCAACTGATCCAGGGTATTCGAAGGAGAGATGGCCTAGGCGACTATTTATATGCTAATCAGAGATGTCAAGAATAATAGTATGAGGAGAGCTCAGTAGGAAAATTCGGTGGAGAAAAGAGACTGAGTAGCTTGGTTTACGCGGAAGACCAATCAAACTTCAAGACAAGAAGTTTGCACCACTTACGTAGGCCGCAGGCGCCCTCTCGAATAGCGAAAGGTGCCTCACCCTAGACACCTTCTCGAGTGGGTCTTAGCAGCCCAGGCATAATTAGTAAGCGTGGTGGGTTCCGCGCTCCAGATGGAGACTCAGCTGGAAGTTAAAGGGAAGAATGACAAGGAACTTTATGAATTGGAGCTGTAAGTTAACTCTTTGACAGAGAGAGCGAGATGGTGGTGGGGGACAGCCCCCAGTGAAATCAGAGGTGAGAGCACAAAGCAATACAGTAGGCAGACTCCGGTTTTTTGGGGGGAGATGCTCGAGAATATCCGGGTGGACTCCTGAGGCTCGATCCCGCATTTGCGTATGCCGAGCCTCCTTCCTCATGACCTTTGTCCAGAGTGGAATGCCTCCCCGGCTCCCGGCACATGATCAGTGCATGCTCAGTCACGATATCAGTGCCTGCTCAGCCACGTGATCACTGACGGCACAGTCACGTGATCAGCGCCTCTCAGTCACGTGATCACCGTATGATAAACACGTGATCAGTGAACGACCAGCCACGTGATCACTGCATGCGCGGTCAGGTGGTCAGTTCCTGATCAGCCACCTGATCAGTGCGTGCACAGTCCCCTGATCAGCGCCTGTCAGTCACTGATCACTGCCTGATAAACACGTGATCAGTGCCCGAACAGCCACGTCATCAGTGCATGCGCAGTCACGTGATCAGTGCATGATAGCCACGTGATCAGTGCGTGCACAGTCCCATGATCAGCGCCTGTCAGTCACTGATCATTGCCTGATAAACACGTGATCAGTGCATGATGAGCCATGTGATCAGTGCCCGATCAGCCACGTCATCAGTGCATGCGCAGTCACGTCATCAGTGCATGATAGCCACGTGATCAGTGCATGCTCAGTCACGTGATCTGGACTTGATCAGCCACGTGATCAGTGCCTGCAGAGTCACGTGATCAGGGCCTGCTGAGCTGCGTGATTCCTGCCGGCTCATCTGCATGACAATTGCCATCTGAGCTGCGTGATTCCTGTCGGCTCATCTGCTTGACAATTGCCAGCTGAGCTGCGTGATTCCTGCCTGGTCACGTGCTTGATTATTGCCAGTTGAGCAGCATGATTCGTCACTGCTGAGCTCCATGCTTATTGCCTGCTGATTGCGTGGTTCGTGTCTGCTCAGCTCTTTGAGTATTGCCTCCTGAGGTCCCTGTTCGGTCGCCACCTGCCGGGGACCAGCCCCAACTGATCCAGGGTATTCGAAGGAGAGATGGCCTAGGCGACTATTTATATGCTAATCAGAGATGTCAAGAATAATAGTATGAGGAGAGCTCAGTAGGAAAATCGGTGGAGAAAAGAGACTGAG